>NC_056741.1:1522217680-1522355180 GCF_019279795.1 Protopterus annectens | reverse complement strand
ACAAGTCTTACTACACTACCCTATTGCCTTAGTTTGGACAGTGATATGGCTGTCGACAACTATATATATGGATTGGTTTTAACTGCAGTATACACCTCTTACCTGGTATACCTGTGGAGGAATTGTTTGTTAACACTAACTATTTCTACACATACTCCCAGATTCCAGGTTTATGTTATGCACATACGTGTCCATCTCTTTTTGCACAGACTCTGGCCATGTCTTGACCACATGCAGGTGAACCGGGACATATGTAGACTATTGCCCTCTTCAACCTTTAGTGACTTACAGCACTCTTATACAGGATTTCCTAGACAGTTATATTATGTAGCACAGTGATCAGTGATACTTTATTATTCAGAGCAACTGCAACACTCACAATGCCATACAATACCAGAGTAAACAGTACCAGTACAGGGTATCAAGCTTTTATTTCTAGGCACAGTGTTTGTATCTGACGGACCTGTTGGAGCAATGTTTGTTAGCACTACCTGTATGTTGCCACACAAAGTACCAGATTTCACATTAGTATTATGCACTTACATCTCACACTGTTACTGTACACACTCTGGTCACAGCTTGACAGCATGGGGGTGTAGATGGGACATTCTTGGCCTAATACTCTCATAACATTTTGGGGAGTTGCTTGTGTGACAGGTGTGATTTTATAGATGTGTGACAATCAGTTGTATTTCCTGTCTGCTGCCTAAACATCTGCGCTCACCCCGCTGATTTCCCAGGGGGATAGGGTGACAGGCAGCAGATATGGGCCAATATACTGGACATTCTGGACATATCTGTACAGTTATGGAGTATGATTCTGTATGCAGACTACTACCACTCCCAGGATTTGAACCATGGCTGTGTGTTTTAAAAATAGAACAGTTTGTGTCTCAGTTGTGTATGCTATTTGGATTTTGTTGTTCGTCTTTTCACTGATTTCTGTCTATGTCTCTCCCAGTTGTACTAGCTGATCTCTGGGGATTACACCAGTCATATACAGACATTCCTACACATTTTTAATTTATGTTGCACAGTGTGCATAACAGTGCTTAATACAACAGTACTATTAAGTGATTGCAAATCTACATTACCATATTATAACAAAGTAAACACATGCAATACAGCAGTTAGACTTTCATTGCCAGGCTATTATGCTTTTATTTGCATACAACCTCCATGAGACTCTTCCTGCTATATTCTCTGGTGTATGCAGAACTTGCCTTAAACAATACAGGTTTTATACAGGCAATTGACTTACTAATACAGTTAGATTTATTTCCTATGACAGTACATGCAAGAGTATTACTAACCTGCCTAACTTTGTGACCTCTCCAAGCAACAGCCATGGGCCTCCTGGTTCAGAGCCCACTCACTTGCCACTGTGAAGGACAAAAGAGGAATATTTAGCCGTACCTATCAATAATATACATGACCTGGCAATTATTAAACAGGTAGTGGAGTGATACTTACACATTACTGGGACCTGCCCTGTCCTCCTAGACTCTTGGATCCACTGATCGAAGAGATCCCCCTTTTGCCTCTTCAGGTTGGCATAGTGATGCCTGACCTGTTCAACAGTTCAGGGTATGCCAGTGACACTGGTGAGGTCACGGGCAAGATGGTCCCAGGCTTCTGCTTTATACTGGGAACCCTGGCACTGGCCCTGCAGCAGTCTTTGCTCATTGTCTTTGACAAGAAGTCCTGTCATGACTCTGAACTCCTGGATGCCCCAGCACTGTTCCCAAAAGTGCACTCCCTCTCCCATTCTAGACATGGTGCCTGCAAGGGGAAGCTACAACCAGTTATGAGATGCATTTCTGCCTGTTGGGTTTAAATAAGGCCAGTTTCCCACACTTTGCCATGATTGGATGATTTTGAAAAGGCTAAGCTATGGGGCAAACCTGCTTACATAAGGTTGGCATTGTTTAAAGGGGTATATCACTGGGCAAAGGGAGTTAGCTGGCCTACAAATTGCTTACACCTACTAAGCTGGCTTGTGCAATGCTTAGTGTTGCTTAATTTTTACTTTGAATTATATTTGCTCCTTGGCATTGATTTATTATTCATTACATGTTACATATGTCTGGTATCCATTATTCATGTGTATGTACACTGTATGGGGTCCTTGTATTTAATAGGGGACTTCCACTCCATAACAATTACACCTCACATCTGGGCTTACTTCAGTACTCCAGTTTGCATATTTATGTTATGTAGTAGGTTATAGAACATATGACTGTATACAGATTCCTTTCACATGTTCAGTTTGATTTTCCTATAGTGAGGATTTGTTTGGTGATACCTCAATCATATGTACTGCTGTGATGGCTTAGTGGTTAACTACTGTGACTATAGTGTATAGGGTCCTGGGTTCAAGACCTGCAAAGACTGTTTATTTTGTTGCTGGGCAGAACAGCGGCTGTTGGGTACAGAGTGATTAAGGCACTTTTAAGCACATGTAAGCGGGTTTGCGCTGGTTTGCACGAGGGTAAGCAAGGCTAACTTCCAGTTAATTATGCTTAAAAAGAGCTTCGGTATTGCTTAACCTGTGTGCACATTGCTTACCCCTGCACAAATGGGCTTAAACCAGCTTACTAGTGCTTACATATGCTTACTCCCACTTACTACTGCTTAATAGTGCTTACACTTGCTTACTAGTGCTTACTCCCACTTCAGTAATTTAGACAGTAATGTCTAATGGTTCTTGAGAAGGCAGGGGATTTGGAAGCAAAGACATGTGTGAATGGGCGTGCCTTCATTGAAGATTGGGCGTTGAGCTGGCACGTCAGCACCATAAAAATCTACTGCCAATCATTAGTGGACCGGAGTTCCACTGTGGTGACTCCTAATAGGGAATAGCTGAAAGAAGAACAACAACATATTTTACCTTCCATTTGTACCCCTGATTCCTATGTACACATACTGTATGGGGCGCATGTATTATCTGTGGACTTTGCAACATGATGACACTGACACCTCACATCTGCATTTAATGCAGTACTCCATTTCACAAATATTTGTTATTTAGTTGGTTATGCAACTAAAAATACTGTCAAAAAGTGATTTGACATGGAAAATGGACTGTACTGCAGTGGGACTCAAACCGGGAATGACTGCTCATAAAGTGAATGCTCTGCCAACTACACTATTGCTGTGCTACTTCATTTACATATATCTTGCTTTTTACCCTCTTCTGCCATTTAGGCTGCATTAACCATAGCTAAGCGATGGGCAAACCCATGCACCTATGGTTAAATTTAATCTTTTTCATAAAAAACAAAATCTTTATATTTGTTGTTTTAACTTATTGCTCTTGTACACAAGGGGGGATGTTGCTGGGGGTCTCACTCATTTTTTTCTGACTTGTCTGCTGTTCTTCATTACAGGGGCATGTATAGACACACACCCTGCACTCGTACATGCTCCATGTAAGATTAGGAGCTCAGGCAGTGCGCCTTCATTAATATGCATGGTGCACTGCCGTCCTGCTCCTAAATGGCCACTTCCGTGCAGGACTAAGCTAGTCCTACAAGGAAGGATAGTGAATTCGGGGGAGAATATGTTTCTAGTGACATACTCAAGCTCTCACTTTTATTTTACTGTTATCTTTAACATTCTGCATGACATTGTGTGTCATGCTACCAAATAGCCAATGATGTCAGCTTTTTCTGCATTACATTTTAATATTTCATATATTTTTTCATAACTTCTTTTGTCAGATGGTGCATCTCCTTAACAAGTTATACATTTGAAATTCAACAACTGGCTTGGCAGTTGTGTCTTGAAATGTAATTTATAAGCAGGCTGAAATATTCTGTGAAATAAAGACTACTGATTCTCATAAATATAAAGATAAACTGAGTGTTGTTATTTCACCTGTTTTTCTTCATAGTTACAGTGAAAGCTGAGGTCTTGTATAAGAAGTTGCTTTAAAAGCAACATTATATTTCTAGCTGACTGTGGGATGTCATTTTGAACCAGCTATCAGAAAATGCTGCCTAACTTTTGGAAATCCTGAGCATGAAATGCACTGTTTTAAAACATGCTCCATCTGTATCAGAAGTTAAGGTATCTTCTTAGCTTTTCAACCTTTCTTGCTTTAAATTTTGCAGTGAAGAACAGGAATTAGTATAATGACCCATCCCACATATGTTCCTATGGTCGTGCTGTTTTGCTATAAAAATGCTAAAAATAACACACTAATATCATTTTAGAAGAAAGGGTTGAAGAGAGACAAGGAAAAAAGTAAGTGAAAAGAGGCTGATTATGATGAAGAAGTAATGAGCTATGTGAAAACAATTCCCGTCCACCAAAATGGGGCGGGGTGATTTTTAGCATGGAAAATTACATAAATCATTTATGGTACAGGATATTTCTTGGAACTGCTAACAAACATTTATTCATCGCACCATTTATTTAAAGTAAGGTGGAAAATACAGGAGTTTTATTCACTACTGAATAATGGCTGCACATCACATATGATGCAATAAATGAGGGGGTATTTAGACTGCTTATAAAATATTAATTATCTTTCTATGGATAATCTTCAGATGAATTATATGCACATGATGGATGATAGATAGATAGATAGATAGATAGATAGATAGATAGATAGATAGATAGATAGATAGATAGATAGATAGTTTTCAAATATATGAGTGACCTTTTTTAATTACCATATTTAACAAGTGAGTAATATTAATATTCAAGCAATAAAGAAAGTCAAAGATTTGCAAGATGGTCCTTGAAAGCAGCTTCTCTTAAGTATTCTACAATAACAAATAATTTCAAACAAGAACATTTATTTTCTAGCATTGAGAATTTGTTCATTTTGATAATTATATCTTTATTAATTACATACCAAATTTCAGATTATACTTGAATTTATAATATTTTTCCTCAATTGTTAGGAAATAGTGGTATATGACTGTTCAAGGGTGCATGATTACAGAAGGGAAAATTTAATATTCTTATGTGCGCATACAGATAACATGTCTTCCAGCATGTTTGATTCCATACAATGCTCCTTTACGTCTGTGTGAAAAAAAGTTATCAATATGATCTCACTTGGACTATTCTTGTCATTGATAGGAATATTATTATGAGAAACTGAAAAAAATATCCCATCTCCTGATTTTAAAGAACTTTTCCAACTTCTGAAATATGTAATCAACAACGAAAGAGCAAAATGAAACTAGGAGCATTTTCAAGCATTTCAAAAGAACATGAATCTAAATCCATAATCTAAATGTCAAGTACTAATAGAAAAAGATGGGGAAATAATGATATAATTCTTAATCAATGCAGTATTTAAGAAAACTTTAGGAATATAAGAAGAAAATGGAAACTTGTGCTCATGTAAAAATCTGTTTCAAGCATTTTGGCAATATATAAAAATGTTGTGCTTTCTGCTTAATTTTGAATTGAATCAAAAATCTACTTTTTTATTATTTTAGTCTTTAATGGTGATGTAAAATAAACAATAAAAAATGTTTATGGAAAAAATAAAAAATGAAAAAGACTTTGTGAAAAATGTATTGGTGAAGTTCCAAAACCAAATAGATGAAATTTAAAAAAACTGCAACAAGCAGATAGACATGTAGAATTGTTGAACTCACTTATATAACAGCAAGGGCAGCAGATAAAGGGCTTGGAAACATATTCATCAGCTATATATCACATTATTTGAGCAAGAGAGTTAAATAAAAATATATGTATACATATCCACAATTTTTGTAATGTAGAAACATCAACATCATTCAAAACATTAATTTCTACAAGTTAAAAATCCTTTAAAATGAAAAAAAAAAAAAAGAAGGAAAGACCACATTTTGTTTTCCAGTAGGACAATGTAACCAAAAAATCAAACCCTGTCATCACACACAGACCTAGCTTCTATGAATAGTGATACTCTTAGGGAAAGGGTTTATTCATGGGAGTTGACCCTAACCCTAAAATTGTCCCTACTCTAACAAACTTGACACATTACCTTACCAAAAATCCTTTCTCTAAGAGTATCACTAACCAAGACAGGCAAAGATACACTCACAACACATACACACCACCATACATGTACACCATTCAAGCTATCATGTATCTTGGCCCTAAGTCTAACCTTAATTCCTAGATACCTATGCAAATGCAAACACTTCAAAACACAAACACACATTTATTCCCCACACACATATGCAATTAAAGCTAACCAGAAAAAAAATATCTTACATTCACACAAGCATCACAAACAACTGCATAAATCAGTGATCCAATATTTGATGTCTTCTGACATAAATGATCTCAGACTTTAATAGAACGCAGTATGATTTGTTGACCAAAACATGCATTCACATCCAATGTTGTTCACTGTAATCAAATGCATATAATTAAAGTCTAGTTTCTTAAGTGGAGGTTGTCTGCAATAAAGGCACATGATGTAGAATAAACAAATACATTGTTAGTAGGCAAGGTAACCATATAACTTCTATTGTGATTGCTTAACAAGTACTGGAATAGAATTGTACAACTTGCTAGTAGTCATTTGGTGTATTGCGTACAATATACAGAATAATTTCAGTTAAATTTATAGGAATACATATCTACATATTAAACTAATACTGTTTAAATATTTGTTAATAAATGTAATTACAATGAACTCTGAATATTACATGAAAATATGTAGCTATTTGCTTTTATATGTTCAAATTATCATTACTTCTTATGAGACATTTGCTGCAAAATAGTTTCTTTGTTATATATTTAAGTATAAATACAACAGGGCAAGGAATCCAACTAGGAACAAATGAAATAGACCTGGTAGCTCCACAACCACTTTAATTCAACTCTTGTGCGGTTTCATCCCGATATAATGGACTTCATCAGAATAACAGTACAATCCACAAACACATTTAAATACTTACAAAACAAGCTCATAAAACCTAAGTAACCAATCATAAAATACAATTACCAAGGTAAAATTAACCCTTACAACAACATATATCACCCCTTTAGAGTAACAATAACATCTGCCAGGGATCTTAATAACAATGTGTTCCTCAACACATACTTTATTACACACTATAATGTTATTACATTGGGAACAAGCCCTGCATTTCAACATGTTTCCATTCTTGTAATTTTTCTCCACTCTTTCCAGCAGCTGTTTAAAGCTGCTTTCTTTCTTATAAACAATTTTGGGCTTCTCTCCAGCAACCTGTAAAAATTCTGGATCAGTTCAAAAAAGGTCCCAGTTTTTCCTAATTATACTACAGATAGAGTAGAAATCCTGATTAAATGGGACAATCCATGATTTGTTCCACCTGTCATTAATATTCTTTCTAAAACTGGTGTTTACTTCAGTACTAACCTCGAATGTGCCTATGATACGTGTAAAAATGCCACCATCTCTTTTCCTTCTCACTTCACTAAAAACTTTTTCAACAAATAAATCTGAGTAGCCTCTTGTTTCTAACATTTCCTTCAAAATCTCTCATTGAAGATATCGTCATTTTTTGGAAGGGTAGTGAGTTACAGCTAGTGGAATTTGTTGAATACGTAAATAATAGTACAGGATTTTTAAAGTTTACTATGGATTCTGATCATGAAAAGGTCAATTATCTTGATATGACAATTTATAAGGACAGAATTAATAAGAATTTTGTGTCTACGTTATATCGGAAGCCAACATACTCAAATATCCTGTTACACTATAATAGCTGTCACCCTCCTCACCAAAAGAAAGCATTGGTTAAGGGCCAATGTGTTTGCTTAGCAAGGATGGTGTCAGAAAACCACTTGTTTCTTGATCATTGTGAGATTTTGAGAGTAATGTTAGAAAAAAGAGGCTACCAAATTTATTTGTTGAAAAAAATTTTAGTGAAGTGCGAAGGGAAAGAGATGGTGGTATTTATGCACCTATTAAAGGCACATTCGGGGTTAGTACTGAAGTAAACACCAATTTTAGAAAGAATATTAATGGTGTCTAATAAGGTATGTATTGGTGAACATTGTGAGATTTTGAGAGCAATGTTAGAAAAAAGAGGCTACCAGATTTATTTGTTGAAAAAAATTTTAGTGAAGTGCGAAGGGAAGGGAAGGAGATGGTGGTATTTATGCACCTATTAAAGGCACATTCGGGGTTAGTACTGAAGTAAACACCAATTTTAGAAAGAATATTAATGGTGTGTTTTAAAGTATGTATTGGTGAACACATTGTTATTAAGATCCCTGCCAGAGTTATTGTTACTCTAAAGGGGTGATATATGTTGCTAAGTGCCAGTTATGTAATTATTTTTTATATAGGAAAAACAGTAAGAGCATTGAAGGACAGGATTTACCAACACCTGTATGACATCAAAAATATGGATACCAAAAATGCATTGTGTAAACACATTTTAGAGAAGAAGGACCATGTGTTTAGATTTTGTATCATTGACCAGTGTGCCTTAGTATTTAGGGGAGGTCCTGAATCAGATTACTTAGAGTATCTTGAATTACAATGGATTTTATAAACTAATGACATGACCTTTCCGGGTCTGAATGATCATGTTTCTGTAAGTAGTTTTTTGAGATTGAAAGCTTGTTATATGTTGTAATTTTTTATATTTTTTCTACATCTTTTTTATTCTGTAATTTTGTGCATTTAAATTATTCAAAACAGCATATGACTGTACACAAATGTTGTAAGGGTTAATTTTACCTTGGTAGGAAGCTTTAATTAATTGTATTTTATGATCGGTTACTTAGGTTTTATGAGCTTGTATTGTAAGTACTTAAATGTGTTTGTGGATTGTACTGTTATTCTGATGAAGTCCATTATACCAGGATGAAAATGCTCAAGAGTTGAATAAACGTAGTTGTGGAGCTACCAGGTCTACTTCATTTGTTCCTAGATATATTTAAGTATAGTAGCTTTTTTGCTGTTCATTATTAGTTAATGGTATTACATAAAGTTTTCCAAAGGAAAGAGATGAATACGAAAAAGATGATAGAAATTAGAAAATACTGTTTTTCAGAATTAGAAGCAATGTGGTAAAAATATTATGTAATATATTTTATTAAACAGTAATTATCACTGAGATCAACTCAATGGTAGCAGGATACATATTCTTTAATTTTTACATATTGCCCACGGCCCTTTTTATGATAACACAACTATTGTTTGGAAGTAATTGATCAGTGCTCATAAACATAATATAATGGGAAGACTTTACTGAGTTACTGAGCTTTATACTTATAAAATAAAGCCTTATTAGAGTCTACTCTAGTCTGATGTTATAGCAGCTGAAAACAAAACAAGAAACTAATATAAAGATTATATGTTCTCTAACTAGACCTTATTCTGGAGTCATTCATATTCAGAATGAGGGCAATAATTAATAACACAACTTTAAAAATAAAAATGGAAACTATACGTGGATGAAATTATTTTGAAAAAAAGTGTTTGCTGATTAAATTTATTTTTTTCTTTTTCAGAAATCTAGCAAAACATTATCACAATATTTAAAAATAAGATGGACTTTTGGCAGCTCTTACTTCCTTTCTAGTTTGTATATAAATGCATATTCCAATAGACTTACTTGAGGTTTAGTTTTGTAAGGTTTTCCTAACTAAAGCTTGTAAGCTTAAATTCCATGTTAGGGTGAAGAGAATGAGAAGATGTTTGTTAAAAAGTGTTTTATTTATTTTATTTATTTTATTTTACATTTGTTGACTGGGCTAGCCTAACTGGATATATGTCCATTTTCAGTAGAGGCCCAGAAAGAAAAGCTCCACATAAAATATACAGCACATTAATAATTCAGTTTCAAGACATTAAACTTCAAATGAAGATACTAGTCATACAAAACATGTGCTACAAAGTAAATTAGCATATGTGATATAAGACGGTAGAACAGAATAAGATATCCCATTATTTTATTTTTTTGTCGTCCCCCCCCCCCCACCCCCGGCAAATCACTGTGGGAAGGAAGTATTTAGAAGGATGAGGAGATTCCAGAACGAAGTAATAAGTAAGGAGCAGCAGGAGAGAGTAGTTTAAAGAGAAGTGAGTTGGGAGTAATTTGGTTGAGGGGTAGATACTCAGAGCGACAGGGGAGAAGTTCATTATGTATAACTTGGGAAGAATAAGTCCGACCTAGAGGTAGTGGACTTTAAGAGAAAACTGAGTAGAGGTGGAAAAGCAAAGGAAGAAATAGATGATAATGATAATCGGATGAGAGAATCTTAGTCTGGGTTAGTACAGGGACACAGCCAGTGACTGGTTAGATATAATTTAAGTTTCTTTTTGAAAAGTGTAGTAGAGGAGAGAGAGGTAAGTTCAGAGGGCAGTAGGTTCCAGCTTTCACCCACTGCATTAGAGAAGAGGGAATCACCTGCTTTATTGTAGGGTTTATGTACAGAAACCAGTAGTTTGTGGGCTGAGCGTAGATATCTAAGATTCTTATACGGGCTGATAAGATTTGTGAGAATTGGTGTTTTACCTGGATCATAGAGGGTTTTATGGGTAATAATTAGTTGTTGAAATAAAATCTGATTGTGCAGTTCAAGCCAGCCCAGTTGCTTCAGATTTTGGCAGTGGTGGGTTCTAAAGGGGGAGCCAGTAGCAAATCTGGCTATGCTATTATAGGAGATCGCAAGCTTGTTGAGGTTAGTTTTAGATAGATTTGTGTATATAGGAGAGGCATAAAAGAGAGTAGAGATAAGTTGAGTATGGGCAATAGTAGTTCTGGCTGAGGGAGTGAGGAAGGGTTTGATTTTGTAGAGGGAGCCTAGTTTACGGTTAACTGATTTTATTGTGGAGTTGTTATGAGTATCATAGTTAAGGCTGTTATCAATAGTGACTCGTAAGAGTTTGGTGGAAGTGTCAGGAGAAATGACTGTGCCGTTTCTAATAATCAATTTATTTTTTTTATTATTTTATATTAATAGGGCTAAATTAGTTGGGATGTGTACTATATTTCTTAATGCCTAGTGTAATACATGCTGATTATGCACCTTATGTATTTATGTTGCTTTTCTACTCGCAGTTATAGGAATAAATAGTCTACTAATTTCTAACAGACTAGCATGTTAATTGATGAGGGCATCTGTGTTACAAAATTGCTTTGTATTCAGTTTTCTAGCATGCAGGCATAACTTAAAATCCTACTGGGATTATCATTTTTGTCACTGTGAAATTAGACTTCATAGTGTGTTAAGGATACTTTATGGTATATGTTAGCGTGTATCCCAGTGTACAATACATAATAAAGCATGCATTGTTACAACTGACAATTAAATGTCCAAAAAAGTTAGATGCATTGCATTATTTAAAAAAAAAGTATTCAAATTGAATATAACAGAAAAGACACACTATTTATTTTACTTATACTTTGTTGACCAGGTTAGCCCTATTAGGACAGTGGCCTCTTTTCAGAGTAGAAGCAAGGTGGTATTTGGCCAGGGCAAAAGGGAATTTCCTCTTCTCTTTTCATAGAGATAAGGAAATTCAATGACCCCTCCATTAACTGGGAGAACTACTCATGTACCAATGTACTTGCACAACATTTCCTGGAATTCATTAATTCCATTGTCCTGGACCAGCTCATTCATACCCCTACTAGAGGTAGCAACATCTTTGACCCGGTCTTTACTAACATTGGTGACCATTGCTCTACACCAATAGTCAACTCCTCCCTGGGTAGATCTGACCACAGGCTAATCACCTTGGAAATGCACATCCCACCCCCCACAAAGGTAACCACCATGAAAACTAACTTTGGGCTGCTAAAAACAGAGTTGGCTAACTTCACGGCACCCATGCAAATGGAGAATGGTTGCATGACCACTGAATCATACACCAATGCACTGTACGAACATGTACACAAATGTATGGATCTCGCCATATCCAGTAGAACCAAGACGATCTTCTCCAAAAAAGGAAGCCAATCTGGTGGTCCCCTGCCATAAAAAAACTTTACAACAGAAGGAGGAAACTGATGCAGAATAAGGTGAAGTCCCAAGACTGGAAAAACTCCCTTATCAGCCTCAACAAAAACTTGAGATCCCTCATCAAATCCTCTAAATCTAGCTATGAAAACAGGATTGAAGCAGATAGTAAAGACAACCACAAGGCCTTCTATAGTTATGTAAGGAATCTCCATGGCAATACCCAGATTTGCTCTGAACTACGGCACAATGGACCTCCAATACAGAGCCAACAGATATTGCCAATATACTGTCCGACAGATTCAGTGCCAAATCCCCCCCCAAAGGACCACTCAAAATACTAGTAGATTGCCAGACACCCAGTATTACTTCTGCAGAGGTTAAAAGAGCACTGCCCAATGCCAAGAATACAGCTTCTATGAGACCTGAGAATATCCCTGGCTGTGTTCTATATAAACTACAGAGTGAACTGCCACCTCAACTGTGCGCCCCGTTCAACCATAGCCTCAACTCAGGCTTTGTCCCTCCCGAATGGTGCACTGCCACAGTCATCCCTCTCCACAAAGGAGGAGAGATTACAGACCATGGGAACTATCACCCCATTAGCCTGATGAGTCAGATATGCAAAGCTATGTAATGCATCATCATGGACCTAATAAACAAGGATAAAGGGGAATCTCCAAACTCTGGATCCCACACAGTTTGGTCTTGTGAAGGGTAGATCATGCCTGCTCAACCAGGTTGACTTCTTTGAGTCAGTCACCAGAACTGTGGATGAAGGCAAGCTGGTTCATACAGCCAACCTTGATCTGGCCAAGGCCTTTGATACCATTCCCCACTCAGGAATCATAGAAAAACTCACTAAGCTAGATATCAACCCGTATATCACTAGGTGGGTTGCAAACTGGCTCACAGATAGAACCCACAGTGTGAAAGTAGCTGACTCCAAGTCAGACTGCTGACCAGTCATGAGTGAAGTCCCACAGGGTTTGGTCCTGGGTCTTCTCCCATTTGGTATCTACTTCTCTGAAGTCCAGGCCAACACGAAGGGAGTCTGGCTGACAAAGTTTGCAGACGATTGCAAGTTGGGAGCTATTATTAACTCCCCAAGTGATGTTGACATCCTACAGAAAGGCCTCACTGAAACCAATGACTGGTGTCAGAACCATGGGCTTAAACTCAATGCCAAAAAATGTGTCATCTGCTTTGGGAAAAACCCGGTTCCCATGAATTACCACATCGATGGTAGTCTACTGAACACAGAAGGCATTATAAGAGATCTGGAACACAGGTTGACAGCAACCTCTCTTTTGACCACCACATTGCCACTGTGGTCAGAAAGTCCTTCTATGTGGCCCGTCTCATTACTAAGAGTTTTGCATCCAGGAAGAAATAGGTCATTGTCTCCCTCTACTCTTCCCTCATTAGCCCAATCATTGAGTACAATGCCCCATTTAGCATGTACCTTACTAGACACCTGCAACAACTGGAGAGGCCGCAAAAGTACCTCACAATAAGGATCATAGGCCTTAAACATTTGTCATTTATGGACACACTCAAAAAACTCCAACTATTCTCTGTCTCATACCGCCTACTTAGAGGTAATCTTTGCTTGACTTACAAAGCCATGTCTAACCCAGCTCTGTTAGAAATGCTACATCTAAAGAAATCCCAATCACTCCACACCACATGGTCCAGAGACCTCTACTTCATTACCACAATCAACAGAACATGTTGGAGGAACAGGTTCATAACCCAGAGACTCCCCGTGCTATGGAATAGACTCTCCATACATGTCAAACAGAGCACATCACTGGCCCTCTTCAAGAGAAATCTTGATAAGTAGATGGGAAATAGAAAATTCAACCCGGGGATCAATCCAGTGGCTCTACTCAGCAAAGGCACTGGGAACTAAGGTCAGGTGGCATGATGCCAGGATAATCCTATGGGCTAGGCTTGTAAAGGCTCCAGGGCAATTAGTCTAGTACACACCTATGAACCTATAAGTGATACCATAGGTCTGGTTCCTGGAGGAGGTATGCTGGAGGAATGCAGTGAGCCTTGCATGTAAAGAACTTTATTTAATGCTGAGGTGGTGGATGTGAATATAAAGATGATGTCAGAGATGGATTTTACAAGTGTTGTGGAACATGGATACTGCATACCATAATAACAGAGGTTAAGGATGATTATTTAAAAAGTGAAATCTTGCTCAACATTATAAATGAAGAACCAAGTAATAAAGAGGTCATTTCATTTTTTTCAAACATCTTTATTAAATTTACAGATATGACAAAGGCAATCTTACATTTATATAAATGAAAAACATACAAAATGATATCACTTTAGTTGCAAACCATTTACATCACAGACACCATTGAAACAACTGTAGTTGTAAATATTATACATCACTTAGAAACCATCCCATCATTGTCTGTTAAGCATCATATGTCTCATTCAAATCCTGCCTCTTAAACCTCATTCTTGCTCTGCATATATTGTTACCACAATTCCCATTTTTCATATGTAGTTTGCTCCTTCCCTTTTCTAAAGATCCTAATTCCAGTTGTTATATCTCTGCTATTATATTCACTACTTCTATTAAAGTTGGTTTAGACTTTGATTTCCATTTTCTAGTAATTGATTTTTTGGCAGCCACCATAATTAGGCTCACCAAGGGTTTACTATGTCTAGCCAATTCTAATTCTGTAGCATAACTCAAAAATATTATCTCCCCAGTAAATCCAACCTGCTCACCCAGCATGTCTGACAGAGCAGTCTGCAGGGAATCCCAAAGGTCCACCAACTCATTACACTCCTAAAAATATGTTCCCAGCTATCTCTTTCTTGCCTGTCATACCTCCAACATTTGCTATCCACCTGAGGAAAAATTATTTGGAGTCTACTTGGGGTATAAAAATACCTATGTAAACACTTACAGGCAAAGATCCTAAATCTTCTAGACTTTGTTGCATATTTGTGTGATACATATATCCCCCATTGTCTCTTTGTGAATTGCTTATCCAAGCTCTCTTCCCAATCCTTTCTAAGGTCCTCTGATTGATTCTTATAATTATCATGCGATATTTTATATGCTTTAGTAATTATTCCTTTTTTAATGGCAGCATCTGTTCTAGATTCTATTAAAAACTCTACCAGTGCTGGTCTTTCATTTAGGAGCCCCCTATTTCTTTCTCTTTGCCTATACTCTGATACCAATCCTTGATAGGGAAAGCAATCTTTAACCTGCAGTCCAAATAAATTCATGGCCTCTTCCCATTCTATTACCTTTCCCTTTCCAGTTATTTGGTCCCAATACCTTATTTCCTTTACTAGTTGTCTCCAATAAATTCCAGCCCCCTCTTCCTATTATCTGTATCCCTGACAACAGTCAACCCTATCGGCAAAATCTCTTTTCTCTATTCTTGTGCTGGTTTGGTTCTTAGAATACTCCCTGCTATTTTATGAATATAAGACTCTGTGTCATTTTTGGTTGTTCTCCTTAAGAGTCTGCATGCAAAATCTCAATCTCTCTATTCGGTCATTAAGAAAGCTTCTTTAGGAAGGGTGATGTGGAAATAATTGATAATAAAAGGCAAATGTATAAATAAAGCATGAGAAGAGTAGGTTCACTACTGAATAAACAGAAATATTTGTTAGAGTGCAAAGTGGAAAAGTATCAGCCTTTTTAGCTAAGAAGCTTAAAAGGAAGACTGGAGAAGGGATGTGTTAATAGATAAAAATTGTGATAGGAAATGTGGGTTATTAGAAATTATGAAAAGTGTAGAAAAGTGCAATGAAGCTATGTAGAATAAGGATGATAATTTATTTATTTTATGTATTTATTTATTTGCAGTTTGTTGCCAGGATGGTCTATTGGTCCACTAGGAGCCCACTTTCAATGGAGTCCTGTGGAGAAAAGCTCCAGTACATGAATCAAAAACAATTAGAAGTTAATTACAAAGCAATTATAACAATAGATAATGTAGTAATACCCCAAAATGGGACAAATACAAAAACATGCATACATGAAAAAGAAAAATACTGTGATTAAACAATTTCATTTAGGTACAAAGTCTGTTGGTTGCAATAGGTGCTTATTACAGTGTTGTGCAATTATATTTATATGCAAGTGTATGGCTATAGTAGATTTTTATTGGAGTAAAGCAGTAATAGTAGGATGTCTGGATGCTTATTTCAGTGTTATACAATTTTGTATATATACAGGTGTAGGAGTACAATAGGTGCTTATTGCTGTTAAGTAATAATAGTAGGATGTTTGAAAGTCTGCTGGATGTAGAGGATTAGCTTGGGTTGGGAATTTCATGCTGTATGGGTACAGGAGCATTCCCATTTGGAAGTTAGATGGGAGTGGATTAAATTTTGGAAGACAGATAGGCTGCTAGTTTTGTGGATTAGTGGAGGAAGAGAATTCCACAGGCGGGCTATGGAGAAGGACATAAGATTTTTCCCTGGGGGGGATGGGTGGGTTTGTGTAGCTCAAAGAGATTTTGGGAGTTTGATCTTAGGGATCTATTGGGTTGGTGTATCTTAAAGGTGGAGGCCAGGGAGGGGCAGAGAGAGGGGTTAAAGATGAGTTTATGGGCTTAAGTGATTTGAATATAGGTGAGGTAGTTAGGTAGTTCTAGCCAGTTGAGTTTGTGAAGGGCAGTGCAGTGATGTGTTAGGGATCTGTAGTCTGTTGCAAATTTGTAAATTTTATTGTAACAGGAGGATAGTTTAGCTTTTAGGGAGGATTGGAGGTTGGTGAGGAGTGGGGCTCCGTAAAGGAGGGATAGGATAAGGTATGTTGTAGCGAGTGTTAGTTTGGTGGGGGCGGAGATGTACCGATTGTGGTGATAGAGCATGCCAAGTTTCTTGTGTGTTTTCTTGATATTTGCTTGTAAGTGAGTGTTGAACTTGAGTTGGTCATCGATTAGGACACCTAACAGTTTTGTATTAGATACTGTTTCAAGGGGTGTGTTATTCTGACTGGTGATGATGAAGGTATTTTTGTCTAGGATGGTGGTTTTAGAAGGAGTAGATAACATTAGTTTAGTTTTTGTGGCATTGAGTGCTAGGTGGTTGTCTAGCATCCATTGCTCAGTTAAGGAGAAGGCATTTTGGGTTAGTTTAGTAAGAATGGGGATGGAAGTGGCTGAACAGATTATGGTGGAGTCGTCAGCATATTGGATGAGGTGAGTTTCAGGGATGGTCCGATAGAAGTCATTTATGAAAATGTTAATAGCAGGGGCCCAAGAATAGAACATTGGGGTACTCGAGTGGGAGTATTGAGGAACGGGGAGGTAGCTTTTTTCCATTTGACAGCTTGTTGTCTATCAGATAGGTAGCTGGTAAACCATTTGATAGTGGTAGAGGAAAGGTTTAGTTTAGAGAGTTTAGTGAGGAGAAGGTTGTGAGAGATGGTGTCGAAGGCTTTGGATAGGTCTAGTAAGAGGGTGGACACAATAAGGCCAGAGGCACGGGCTTTGTTGATAGTTTCAAGGAAGGTATGGAGAGCAGTGATGGTGCTGTAGCTGGGCCTGAAAACATGTTGTGTGATGGTTAGGAGTTGGTTATTTATGAGATAGGGTAATAATTGTAGGTAGATGCATTTTTCTAGCAGTTTGGTAATGGGGGATAGGATGGCAATTGACCGAAAATTTTGGATATTATTATTGCTCCCACCTTTGTGAAGTGGAATAATAAAGGCCTTTTTCCAGGGTTGTGGTACCAGACCTTCTGTAATTGACCTGTTTATTAGGATGCAAATTGGAAAGGCTATGGCATCTGCAGATATTTTTAAGAAGTAAGAGGGAATTTGGTCTGGGGCATTTGAACCTAGTTTCAGCTTTTGTAAGAGTTTTTTAATAGTAGAGATTGGGATGGGCTGTATGGAGAATGTAGGGGGTATGGAGGAGGGGGTACTTGAGTGGGAAGAGGTATTAGAGGAGGGGGTAGATGAGTGAGAAGAGGTACTAGAGGAGGAATAAGTAGGTGGCTGTAGGGGTGTAGAACTAGGATGTTTGGTGAAGGAGGAAGTTAGTTTGGCAATGGATTCAATAAAGAAAGAGTTGAATTGGGTAGCTAGGTCTATGTCAGTGGCTTTTGGGTCATGGCATGGATTTTCTTTTGTTCCTAGAGTAAGCAAAGAGGAGATACCCTGCCCGAATTTTCTAGGGTTTGTGCTGTGGTTAGTTTGTTGAGTGGAAAAATAAGATTTGCAGTCAGAAGAAATGTTTAACTTTGTTACGCAGTAGTTTGTATTCGTTAAGGGTGGTGATTGTTTTGTTTTTCTGGTAGCATTTCCAAGCTTTGTCTTAGAGAGTCATTATGCTTAAAATGTCTTTAGTTAACCATTGGACAGATTTACTCTTAATTCATTTTGTTCATAGGGGGGCCAGGGTGTTAAGGAGATGTGGAAAGGTTGTGTTGAAATAGGTAACAGCACTATCTAGAGGTAGAGTCCTTAGTGGATTCCAATCTGTTTGATTGAGCAGGTTTGACAATATTTTGGGGTTGAAGTTTGCTAATGACCAGGTAGAGATATAAGTATGGGATAATTGTAAGGGGGAGTAAAGACGGTGGACAAAGGTAGGGAAGTGGTCTTTGAGTAGGTCAGGAAGAGTACCACTTTCAGAGATGTAGTGAGGATGGGATACTAAAATCCAGTCAAGGGTACTTCCAGTGGAGAAGTCCCTGGAAGGTCTAGTTGTAGTGTTGCTGAGCTGGGAGAAGTTATAGAGGTTTATATTTAAGGGGTTTGTGGGGGAATGAATAGCATCCCAGCCGATATTAACATCACCCAGGATGATGGTTTTGTTAGTTACATTGGTAGAAAACCAAGAGAGAATATGTTCTAGTGTTGTGATATTATCACCTGGAGGGATGTAGAGGGACACGATACAGATGGATTTTTGTTTGTTTATCTTAAGTAGGGTTGAAACTAGTTCTGCATTATTAAATTGTGGAATGGGTTTGGTGAAGGGAGTAACTGAGAGGGAGGAAGAGTAGAGCAGTGATACTCCCCCACCTTTCTTGTTTGTTCTATCTTTTCAAATAATGTAGTAGTTGGGTGGAAGTAGTTCGGAGCCATTTATGTGGGGTTTCAATCAGGTTTCAGAGATGGATAGTAAATCTGGTTGATTATGAAGGATCCAGGCATGGAGGTTGGAGATTTTATTGCATATGCTTTGGGCGTTTAGAGCTGTCAAATGGAGGGACTTTTTAGATATATGGGGGAAGTGAGAAGGGGAAGTTGTATTTTGTGGGGATAAGGGGCCTGGGTTTGGGTGGATATCGCCAGATAGAAACATGGTGATGAAGTGACGAATATGTAGTAGAAGCTGTTTGACTATTTTAGTTTCTTGTTTGTGGGTTACTAATTTTATTGGAGTAATGTTGATGAGGAGGGGTGTGGTTTTGTTGGAGATGGGTTTGACTTTGTAGGGGAATAGTGTAGTATTGTTATTGTTGAACAGAGAGGGGGAGATGGGAAATGAGGGAGGTGTATGGGGTTTGAGGTATATGTTAGTTATATGGAAGGGGGGAGTGAGCAATTTTAGGTGAGGTGGTAAGATAGTTTAGGTAAGACAAAGTTAGAAGAAGTGATACATGGGTTATGGTGGAGGGTGATAGGATAAGCATGGTGGTAGGTTGGAGTGCGGTATGTGAGAGTTAGTTTGTTAATGGGGTGGGTTGAAGTGATAGAATTAGGTTAGAGTCTGTAATTCGGTGTGTAGTGATTAATATGGGTGGGTTGGTGCGATTGGTTGATAGTGAGGATGGGAGTGGTTATGGTTCTATAAGTGTAGAGGTGCTGGGGCTGGGTGAGAATTGGGGGAAGGGTAGGGGAGCAGAGTGAGCCTGCAGGGCGAATGGAGTGGGTAGAGCCCAGGATAAGGAAGAAGGCAAGACTGCAAGACTGCAAGAAGCAATCAGTGGTTGGATAGGTAAGTTAAGAGGTAGAAAAGTTGTGGGTAATGCAGCAAAAGGTAAGAAAGGTATGGAGAATGGAGCACCAGTTTACAAACAGGTGATAGGTAAGAGCAAGGAGGGACCCAGAGGTAGAAGGCTTGGGCAGTATATTAGTGAATCTCTTGGAAGTGATTTAGTATCTGCTTATCATGAGAGAAAAAGTGAATAGTGTGGGTTGGGTATATACTGCCACCTAGTGGAGAGACAGTAAATAACAGGAGCACTTAGAGTAGCAGGGAAGGTTGAAAAAAAGGGGGTATTAGGAATCCACATTAGGCTGCTAGCTATCATATGCAGGGTTATATCAATAATAATAGGTAGCAATAACATTCCCATTAGATAAAATGCATTGTTTGGTCAGTTCTAGCACAGGCCGAGATAGTAAAGAGACCAGTGGAGGATCTCAGTTTGGAGGCTCTTTCCTCTGTCTGCAGCCCAGTATGATGTAGAAATGATGGGAGTCATCAGATTAGGAAATATATTGAAGGCAAAATTGTTTGGTCAACTCTAGCACAGGCCAAGATAGTAAAGAGACCAGTGGAGAATCTCTGTTTGGAGGCTCTTTCCTCTGTCTGTATGATGTAGAAAAGATGGGAGTCGTCAGGTTAGGAAATATCACAAATCAAAAACAAGCTCCCGCAGAGAGACAATGTTCCTGTAACAACGTAAAGCACCAAGGTAAAAAGTCTCATAAACAGGAACTTAGAGGCTTGAATAACTCAAAGTTTTCCTCCTATAAAAACAATGCCACTATACTTTCCAACGAACTGTAGTGAATGCGAAGTATTTATAGTGAATAAATATCAGTCCACAGACTTCAACAAACGAGGAACGTTCTTTATTGCACACAGTAAGCGCTTTCACCAAGACGGCTTCATCAGACTGTAACAGCACACAAACTAGACAGTCATTAAATACCATCATCAATTAGCATCAGGGCGTTACACAAATTAAACAATTAATCCATCTAAAAACACTTTAAAACTTAAAATATCTATGTTAAAAATCATTCAAAACAAAAGTTACAATTCATTTATGATTATTTAAAACTTTACCTAATTTCCTTCTTTTTAAAATTGCTTGTTTATGAGACTTTTTAGGTTAGGATATATATTGAAGGCAAAATTTTTGGTCAGTTCTAGCACAGGCTGAGATAGTAAAGAGACCAGTGGAGGATCTGTTTGGATGCTCTTTCCTCTGTCTGGAGCCCGGTATGACATAGAAATGATGGGAGTGGTCAGGTTAGGAAATATATTGAAGATAAAATTGTTTGGACAGTTCTAGCACAGGCCGAGATAATAAAGAGACCAGTGGAGGATCTCTGTTTGGAGGCTCTTGCATGTGTCTGGAGCACGGTATGACGTATAAATGATGGGAATCGTCAGGATAGGAAATACATTGAAGGCAAAATTGTTTGGTCAGTTCTAGCACAGGCTGAGATAGTAAAGAGACCAGTGGAGGATCTCTGTTTGGAGGCTCTTTCCTCTGTCTGGAGCCTGGTATGACATAGAAATGATGGGCGTCGTCAGGTTAGGAAATATATTGAAAGCAAAATTGTTTGGTCAGTTCTAGCACAGGCTGAGATAGTAAAGAGACCAGTAGAGAATCTCTGTTTGGAGGCTCTTTCCTCTATCTGGATCCCGGTATGACGTAGAACTTATGGGAGTCGTCAGGTTAGAAAATATATTAAAGGCAAACCATGAACAGAGCTAGCATCCTACGGCAGGACAGGACCAGAGGGGGCAAAGCTTTTTTTAAAGATAAGGACATGTAAGTGATATAAGTACTGTGTAATTAGATAGGATAGTACTTGGGCCTGGTATTTTAAATTCAGATTTCTCCAAACAGATGAATTAGGTAAAAAAAAAAAAAGATGCAGCAAAGTTATGAATTTCTAACTGAAATATGCAATTCAGGACTGCAGAGTATGCCAGTCAATTATAAAATTAATTTATAAAAAAAGTGTTTCAAAGATAATATAAAGAACTGAAGACCCATCACACTTAAGAATACAGCCTATATATTTTTTAAAGAATTGTGTATAAAACTGTAATTAAGTAATTATATATGTAATTTATTAATTAAAGGATGTTGCACAAAGTATTTGTTAATTTTGGTAAAATAATTGGTAAAAAAATATAAAATTAGCATCAATAATATAAAGACGGTTATGCAATTTAGAAAAAGCTTATGATACCATTAAGCATAAAACATTTTTGGGGATTTTGCAACAGTATGGATTTTGGGAAAATATGTTAGGGCTAATTAAATCTGGATATAGTAACTTGATTAATAAAGTAGTAGTAAATGGGTGGTTTGGTGAAGCTATTGGAATAAAATCAGGAGTATAGTAGGGACGCCCTTTAAGTGGAGCCCTTTTTGCCTTGGTAATGAATGCAGAAATTACTAGAGCATAAGGGAAGGTAAAAGATGGGGTTGTTGTATTTAACAATAAGGTAAGATTGCCCAGTTTGTCATGCAGATATTTAGTAATAATTGTTAAAGGTAAAGGGTGGTTAAAAGAGATAGTAGCAAAAGTAGCATATTGCTTGGGAATTGCTGGATTAAAAATACATCTAAAAGTAAAGGTTTTAGGGAATGTGTAAAAGTTGCAGGAATTTATTTTAATAAAACAGAGGAAACATTACTAGGAATTGTATTGCTAAGCAGCAAATATAAATGAACCAGTGGCGTAAGAGTCTGTAAGATGTTAGAAGAATGAGAGAAAGATAGAAAACTATCAAGCAGTCATATTTAAAAAAAAATCACTTGATGCATAGTAATATGCTTGGTAAATTAGGATATTGGTGAAATATGTTTGAATTACCGGTGTGTTAAGAAGACAAACAATTAACTAAAGAGGTGTTGTATATTTTAAAGAAAAATCAGGGGGTTGGGATTAAAGAATCCAATTGTATTTTAGCTTCTTTGGACTTATATTGATTAATGTTTTAAAATATTTAGTGAAGAAGTGTATCCAGTAGACATGTTGATTATAACATATCAGGAATTTAAAAAAAGTAGTAAATGGTTGGGAAAGTTGGAAAAATCAATATTCTGAGTTAATAAGAAAATGAAAATTAATGTAGAATGAAAAGTATTTAAACAGAAAAATATGGTATGAATATGTGATGGAAAAATATGAAAGCTCATAAGCTCATACTAAGCTAACTGCTCTTGTGAGCCATTTTAAGCCTAGCTAATTATCCCTTGTGAGAATCAAACCCTGCACTTTGTGTTTGTAAGGCAAACACCTTAACCATTAGGCCACCCTCCCAACCTAAATATTAGATAGATATTAGGATAGATAGATAGGAGGAGATATTAGAACTAAAAAAGTGATAAAACTGAGAACAGAAGTGTAATAGCTAAGTTAGAAATAAAATATTTCTTCAAGGAGTTTGTCCATTTAAAAATCACATGTAAAGGCAGTTTTACCATAAAAGAGTACAGAAGGCAGAAAATGCTATGTATGTGGAGTAGAGGAAATCTTGAAACATTTTTTTCTAGACTGCGCAAGAATAAATGAAGTGTATGGAGAATGTTAAAGAAATTATGGAATTTTTTTATGTAAATGTGAATATGAATGGAGTTTACATATCTGTTCGTTTAAAGTTCGTAAATAAATTGAATAGAATGATAATAAGTATTCTGCAGAATATATAGAATATGAGATGAAATTACTTATTATATAACCTGAATTTGGATGTAGGATGCAGAATTTATAACATAAAAAATGGTTATTGGAAAAGGGATGTGGGTGAGGTTATAGCTGACAATTGCCTTAGCATGTGTATTTTTTTCTTTCTTTTTATAAAATGTTTGAGGTAAATGTAACAATGTACAATTCTGATTTGTTTGTTTTTGAAGGATATGTTTATAAATAATGACACTCCTCATTTCAATAGATGCTTTGTGATCTTTTGTGTTCATCTGAGCTACCATCAGCTCAAGCAGATAGGATGTCAGTTTAACATCTCATGGAAAGGACGACACACACAGGAATGCAGCACTCCCTTTATGCAGAACTACAGTGTCAGCAATCTGTCCATGTGGTGTGGGAAGAGAAGCCACAGCCTTCTGTACCAAAGGCAAGTATGTTACCTCTTGTGCCTCTGACATTGACTAATAAAATAAGACATATAACTATTTACACAATTGTCTATCTTCAGTGCTTCATTTGTCATGACCATTTTTGGTTTACTGCATATGCATACTGTCTTTGCCTGTATTCCTCACTTACAAATGATCTTCTCCTGACATTCTCCATCCTATAGGTTTCACATCACTAGCTACATTAATGGTTTTAGAGAAGTTTTCTCTGAGGGATTTGTGTGAATCCATCTTGGCTCATTTAACTTCTCAGTAAGTAAAGAGTGTAATTTAGGATCCATTTTCCCCAGTCAGCATCCCACCAAACATATCCTAGTCCTCAATGAAGCAAAAGGCCTCAGAGCTGTACCAATTATTAAGTCAACAATCCCATGTTATAGTGAAGCACTATTTCTAATGTTCAGCAAACAGCATACCTGAAACTGGCCAAAGCTTTTGTCATGATCCAACTCTTAGGCATAGTAGAAAAAGCTAAATAAACTGGAAATGAGCTCCTGTGACACCTTCTGGATTGCCAGCTTGATCACAGATAAGACACAGAAAATTAAAATAGGGGAGATTACCCCAAAAAGAGACCAGTCACCAGTGAATTCCTTTGTGGTTCAGTACTGGAACCTCTCCAGTTTGGCATTTACTTTTATGAAGTACAAGCCAATACCAAAGGACTCTGGCTGACTAAGCGTGCAGATGTCAGCAAGTTAGGAGCAGTTACTGAATCCTCAAACAACTTAGCCATCCTGTAGGAAGGTTCAACCCAAATTAATAAGCGGTGCCAAAATCATGAACAGAAACTAAATGCCAAAAAATTATTATTGTATCCTTTGAGCAGGCATCTACCCCAGGGAATTACCATACTGACAAAATGCCCCTAAGAGTTGACCAAGTTATTTAGGATTTGGGAACTTGTGTAGACAGTGACCTAATGTTTCACCAAAATGTGTACACTGTCATAATAAAGTCCTTCTATACTGCACAGCTTATAAAAAAGAAGGATTATATCTAGATACAGGAATATCATTGGCCCCTTTATTCAACCCTCATCAGGACAGTCATTAAGTATGATGCCCTCTTTGACATGTATCTTTCAAGCCACATGCACAACTGGGATGCCCACAGAGATCCAAATCCAATGAAAGTCACAAACTACAACACCGAAACAGTGCTTCACAACCAGGACTACAAACCACTTGCAGAATCAGGATTCACACAAATGCTAGAAACTTTACACCTGTCCAGAACTCTGGAAGCAAAAAACAGTACTCTAAGTAAAATTAAAAGCTGTTTAATGAAAATTTCTAAAATGTTTTGTCCCAATAAATTATTACAGGACATCATCAGAGATAAAAAAAAACAGTTAATAAGCAGTTAAAACATCACTTCTTTGTATAACCTTTGAACAGGAAGCAGTAAACTTGATTAAAATTTTCAAAAATTTAAAACAATGGTATCATATTACCACAGATCCACCCCATTTTATATTTAAATTCACCCAGTGCACACTTTTCCATTAACAAATATAAAAATTTGAAATACAATAAGTAAACATGTTTAATAATTTAAACACCGTAACAATAGATTTCAATCTTAAAATAGGTAAAATAAAGACAGTGTCATAGGTTCATAGGTAGGTACTAGGCTATTGGCACTGGGGCCTACACAAGCCCAGCCAAAAAGGTACCCTGGCTTTTGCCACCCAAGAAAAGTATTTTCCTGTGCCACTGTCTAGCAGAGCCACAGAAGTGATCCCCGGGTTGAATTTCCTATTTCCCATCCAATCATCAAGATTTTCCTTGAAGAGTGCTAATGAGAAGCTTTGTTTGATATAGATAGGTAGTTTATTCCAGAGTATTGGAAGTTTCTGGGACAGGAATCTATCCCTCCGGCATGTTCTGATTATTGTGGTGACAAGGTTTAGGTCCCTAGAGCATGTAGCTTGGAGGGATTGGGATTTCATTAAGTGAGCATGTCCAGCAGCTCTGGGTTTGACATAGCTTTGTATGTTAGGTAGAGATCACCTCTGAGTAGGCGATATGCAATGGAGTAAAGCTGGAGTTTTTTGAGGTGGTCTGTGTAGGGCATCTGTTTGAGGCCAGTAATCCTCTTTGTGAGGTATTTCTGCAGCCTTTCCAGTTGCTGTAGATGTCTTGTGAGGTACAGACCAAAAGGGGCATTGTACTCTATAATGGGTCAGATGAGTGATGAGTAGAGGGGAACAATGACCTCTTTTTTTCTGGATGAGAAACCTTTTGTGATGAGATGTGCCACGTAGAAGGATTTCCTGACTACTGTGGCAATGTGATTATCAAAGGAGAGACTATTGTCCACCTGTGTCCCAAGGTTTCTTATCACACTTTCGGTGTTAAGTATACTACCACCTATATTGTAGTTCATGGGTACAGAGTTTTTACCAAAGGGGATGACAATGCACTTTTTGGCATTGAGCTTGAGGCCATGGCTTGACACCAGGCATCTGTCTCAGTGAGGCCCTTTTGTAGGATGTCCACATCATTAGGAGTTTCGAGTATGGCTCCTAGTTTGCAGTCATCTGCGAACTTCATTAGCCAAAGACCTTCTGAGTTAGCCTGTACTTCAGAGAAGTAGATACCAAACAGGAGAGGACCCAGGACTGAACCCTGTGGTACTCCACTTGTCACTGGTCTGAAGTCCGATTTGGAGTCTGCTACTTTCACAGTGTGGGTTCTGTCAGTGAGCCAGTTGGCAACCTGTCTTGTGACATAGGGATTTATACCTAGTTTAGTGAGTTTATCTATAATTCCAGAGTGAGGGATGGTGTTGAAAGCCTTGGCAAGATCTAGATAGGCTCTGTGAACCACATTACCCTTGTCTATGGCTTTGGTAACTGCTTCAAAGAAGTCTATCAGGTTTAGGAGACATGATCTGTCTTTTAAAAACCCGAACTGGGTGGGGTCCAGAGTTTGGAGATTACCAATGTCTTTGTTTATAAGTTCCATGATGATACGTTCCATGGCCTTGCAGACCAGGCTTGTCAGGTTAATGGGGTGGTGGTTTCCGGGGTCCGTGGTGGCTCCCCCCTTGTGGAGTGGGAAAACCGTCACTGTGCGCCATTCAGCAGGCACAAAGCCTGAGTTGAGGCTATGATTGAACATGGTACTTAGGTGGGGTGCCAGTTTGTTCTGTAGTTCATGTAGAACACAGCCTGGGATGTTGTCTGGTTCCATGGATGCTGTGTACTTGGCTTTGGAGAATTTGGTTTTTACCTGTGCAGCCGTGATTACAGGAACTTTGCATTTTTCCAGTATAGAGATGGGCTGTTTAGGGGGTGAGATGAGGGTAAAGTTAGCACTGAACCTATCTGCCAGGATGTTGGCAATATCAGTTGGTTCTGTATATTTAGTGCCATTGTGCTGTAACTCAGAGCAGATCTGAATGTTGTCATTGAGATTCTTGACATAGCTATAGAATGCTTTGTGGTTGTCTTTAGAATCAGTGGTGATTTTGTTTTTGTAACGAGCTTTGGAGGATTTTATTAGGGATCGCAGCATCTTACTGAGGCTGACCAGGGATCTCCTCCACTCATGGGATTTTAGTCTCTTTTGCAACAGTTTATTCATTCTGTTGTACAGTTTGTTTATGGAAGTAGACCACCAGATTGGCTTCCTTTATTTGGAGGATAGTGTCTTGGTTCTGTTTGGGATAGCATGATCCATGCACTCATGTAAGTGCTTATAAAGTACAATTGTGTAGGATTCACTAGTCGTAACTGTATTGTCCATCTGCATGAGTGTTATGAAGTTCACCACTTCTGTCTTAAGAAGCATGAAGTTGGCTATGGAGACATTTTTTACCATGGTTTCCTTAATGGGGGTGGTGGGAGCAGGATGTGGATATCTAGGGTAATTAGCTTATGGTCGGATCGGACCAATGAGGCATTGACTTCAGGTGTGGAACACCGGTCACTCATGTTGATAATGACTAGATCTAGGATATTGTTGCCCCTGGTGGGGGTGTGAATAAGTTGATCCAGGGCATTGGAGTTTATGAATCCTAGAAAGTATTGAGCGAAGGAGTTGGTACATGAGTAGCTTTCCCAGTTAATAGTGGGGTAGTTAAAATCACCCATCATTAGGGTGTTTGGTTGAACCCTAATATTTTCCAGTGCATCAAGAAAAGAGGAGTGGGAATCCTGGGACATGGTGGGGCATCTGTAGCAAGATACAATTTGGATTGCAGTTTTGCCCAGAGTTATTTGCACTTGGATAACCTCGGCTGCATTATGCTGAGCAACTAGCCTGGAAGTGTGGATATCCTTAATGAATATGGACCCACCTCCGCCTTTGGTGTTCCAGTCCAGGTTACATGGCTGAAAAGTGTGGTATGAGTTATAGCCTGATAGTGCAGGGGTGCTCTCTGGAGCCTTGAACCAGGTCTCAGTCACTGCACAGATATTGATGTTCTCCATTTTAAAGAGTGCCTCGAGTGAGTGCATTTTGAGATTTAGACTTCTAGCATTGAGTTGCATCACCCTTAGTTTTTGCTTGCCTGTTCCTGTTATGGTGGTGAATTTGTCATTTGAACCTCGCCTAAAAAAGGCACTACAGGGCCAGCAAGAACCTTAGCCAGTATCCGGAATCCCAGGGTTGACAGTTGCAGGCCATCTCTGGCAAAGCATTGTGGTCTGTCGACCATGTCATCCCAGGCAGACAGATACTGCATCCCTTTAGATTGACACCAGAAACTTAGCCAATTGTTGAAGTCAATCATTTTGTCCTTGTACTGCGGCATCATTCTGGGTGATGGCAGAATATACTCAGGGCTAGGGTCATAGCTGCCTGGGCTACTAGATGTCTCTTTTCATGTAGTCCATGGAGGTACAGCTCAGGTCGTTCACACCAACATGGACAATGCCATTGTCATATTTATACTTGTTGTGGAGTGACCTGAGTGCATAGGTTATGTGGCGGATCCTGGCACCCAACAGGCAGCTGACAGTAACCTTGTCCTTGTTTAGCCTGGTGAGTTGGACATCAGTGTGCCTGACTATAGAGTCACCTATGACTAGTGTGTTGGGTACATTGTTTTGCTTTATTGGCTGTGGTTGAGTGGCACACTGAGTCTGCGGGCTATGTATCATTGGGATTGTGTTGGGGGGGTGGAGGTTGCTTGCATTTCTGCTTTGGAGGTCTCTGTTGCTTGAGCAGATTATTATTGAGTGCCTCTGCAAATGTTTTTGTTTATCTATGTGTGCATTTTGGTGGTGTAGATTTAGTGAGACTATGTGATGAGTGTGGTGTGGTGCAAGTGTTTACCTTCTCCTTGACTGTCAAGTTAAGTCTTGTTTAGAGAGAGCTTTACCTCCAGTTTGGCTAGATAAGTGCCTCTCTTACAGGTTGTAGTGTTGGGTGGTAGGAGGAGAGGGTTGTCTGTGTACATGAGGCAATTTCTACATTGCCCCAAGATGCCCAGATTCATCAGATAGACAGGAGATAACACTGGGAGCTGACCCTTGGACATGCCCGAATAAACAACTATTTTCCTTTAGATAAGTGAGGAAAGTGAGTACAAGAGCTGTTTTTCTCTAAGCAAGTGAGGAAAGTAAGTACTAAAACTGTTTTCCTCTAGGTAATGAGGAAGGTTGAGTGCTGTAGTAATTAGTAGGTTATTTAGTGCTTACAACAAGTTCTGAACAAGTGCTGATCACAAACAAGCAAATTCAAGTGCTAAAACTAACAATCTGTATCTGGACCAAACTAGTTACAGGAAAGGGGGGAAACAGTGCAAATGCAGGCTTTTAAATCAGAAAGTTGAGAGAGATGGAAAAACTGCCCAAATGGCCAATAACTACAATTTCTGGGTCAGAACCACTCCTTATGTGGTAGATATGTTACCTAGTGCTTACTACTCCCACTGATAAGCTAGAAGGCTTCCCTCCAACACAGAAAGCTTGGGGGGGCTCAGAAGCTTACATACAGTCCTGGATACAGCAAATCTGAATCTGGACTACACTACTTACAGGAAAGGTAGGAAACAGGCTTAGATTATTTATTTATTTATTTATTTATTTATTTATATATTCAGAAAAGTAAAACAGCAGTAAAAGCAATTCAAATGCAGTGCAAGCTAGCACACTTGAGTATGTAGCAATGTTAGATCAAACAGTTTAAAAAAATGCAATTAAATTAAAAATGACTAAAAACAAGTGCAGAAGGAGTCTATTAGGTAGAATGAGGTAAAGAGGAGGGACTGGAATCTACAGTGGGGGCAGGCAACTGCAAAAGCCTCCAAATTTAAACATCAAGACAGGAATAGGTAGGGGAAAACCAACACCTTCAGCAGAGATCTGAAAAACTATACAGTGAAGCAAAAATAACAGTGCACAACTCTGAAGTCAGCCAGCAATAATATAAAATTAGTCAAACAACAATTAACAGTACATTGTGTCATTAAGATCATTGGGTCCAGTGGCAAATAAATTGATCTGCCAGAATAGTTCTTTCGCTTCCAGCTTACACTTGCATGGTCCACCTCTTAAATCTGGTTCCACAGTGTATAACCTGAAAAACATAAAATAATGTCCTCCATTATGCTAAATGTGCTTCCAAAGGGTATTTGTCTGTTTTTGTTTTTTAACAGCATACATATGTTCGTTTATCCTTTCTTTAAAAAATCTCTCAGTTTTCCCTACATAAAATTTGTCACATGACTGACATATAGCAATGTATATTATGCCCCTGGAATTACTGTTAACATAGACATCAGATTTGATATAACCATACCCATTTAGCTTAATACCAATGCTCTCTAAAAGGGAACACTGGGGATATCTACCACATCTGAATTTCCCCTTCCAAGTTACATTCACTTGTGAACAGATATTTGTATCTCCCATTTGTTCAATATAATTTTTAATACACCAGTCCCTCCCAAAAAACTATGTGGGTATTGCTACCACTTGCTTCTTTGTTAATCTATCCTAATTCAAAAGCATTCCAGTTCCTTCTTCCTAATTGGCAGATGGCCTTACTATCCCCATTATAAGTTAGTACTAGGCTATGTTTATTATCACTTATTTTTTATCATTGTTTGGGTCTACCTTATGGGGTACTGATTCTCCTAAGAGGGGATAATACAACCCATTTTTTTGTGTGTGTTGACGTCAATAAAAATGCTACTAAAAGGTGTCAGGTTAACCTGTTCTTCTAAGCATAAACCAACACTTATCAGTTTCTTCTTAAAACAAAATAAGATCCAAAATCATACAACATAATCTAACCAAATGTCCTGTCCTTTTACCATGACTTTGTTTTGATGCTGGGGGTGACAACTATTGAAATGTAATAAGGTGTTCATATATGTTGGCTTTCTATAAATGTTTGAAACAAATCTCTTATTGGCAACAGCTTTAATAATCTGTACACCCAGATAATTCAGGATATTAGTTGAATAGTCCATAGTGAACCTTAAAAACTGGGTAGAACTATTAATGTACTCAAAAATCCCATTGTTTTTTTCTTTAGTGTCATTCCAAAAGATGACCAAATCATCAACGTAGCGACTGTAAAAGAGTCCATGCCCCTTTATATCTCAAATTGAATACATAACTATGTTCCGAGTAAGCCATTACTATGTCTGCAAACACTGGGGTACAACTAGAACCCATAGCAGCACCTGTTTTTTGTTTACAAATCATCCCTTTAAAATATATAAAATTGTTTTCCAAAATAAGTTCAATGAAAACTATGAGTAAGTCAATAACCCTCATGTTTACAGACTTATATTCTATCAAATAGTTATAAAACCATTCAGCTCCCAAATTATGTGGGATCACAGAAAACAGATCTTTGATGTCAAATGTTACCAAAATCAAACCATCTGCTTATAATTCCTGTCTGACATTCCTAAGAAAAATCCCACAAATCTTTGTATATACGTAATTCATTTTCTAACACCCCCTTTAAAATAATATCAATGAAATTCACCATGCCCAAAGTTTTAGACCCCTTAGCATCAGCAATTGGTATTAATGGTGGATCCATAAGATTTTTTATGAATTTTTGAGATCCTGGATATACCTGGTAACCTAGGGTGTTCCATATTGACCAGATTGTACTCTACTGGTGTTATCTGTACTTGCATCAGTAGACCTTACAGAATCCAATTAATTTTCCTGTCAGCTAAATTTAACTGGTTCCAAGATGGTTCTTCATACTGCTCTGTTAACAAAAGTGTCTCCATTTTCATGCTGTAGTCTAAAGCACTCATGACTACAAGCCTGCCCCCCCCCACCTGTCTGGTTTCATTAACCGAACCACCTCATTTTTCAGTCTGTCAACAATCTCAGTTCATCATCTGTCAAATTATATTGTAATGTTATTTTATTATTACTCAGTATATTGGGAATACCATACTCAAATCAGAGAAATAACCATATGTAAAGGGAGTTATAGGTACCACTCCTCCTAAATTCTTGTTGAAAAAAGAACACTCAAGTTCATCTTCCTAGTAAACAACTTCATATCTAAAATGGATCTAGTAATATCTACCTTTTAGTAGGTACAAAAGTCAACCCCTTTTCTAATAAATTAGCATGTTCAACAGTAACAAGTACATGACTATAGTTATAAGTTTTAAAGTCACCAAATTAATTTGTGATAGTATGCCATTTGTTTCCATCATCTAGGTGTGATGTCTCCCCCTCTTCCTCTGGCAGGGTGATTTTAAATTACTTGCCCCCCCCCACAAATCTTGTTTAATTGCTAGATTTCTCTTTGCTCGCTGTTGATTTGTAGCTCTCTTGGGCCTCCTTGATGTTGGTGGACCTAAAGGGTCAGACCTATTGCCACATTTGCCATATTATTATCCAAAAATTGTCCCTCCATAATGCTGCTCATTGTCACTACTACCTCTGTGTAATGTCGCTGGCTTTGGGTATGCCATACACGTTTCATAATCTCTCTTGCCCCTCATTATTTTCTTTTCCTTCTTATTTATAATATTCAAAAGCATTTTGTCAATATCATTAAAAAGTTTATCATACTGAGCTTTATGAAGCAAAAAATATAGGTCAATTTTTATTTTGAAGTCTAATTGGTTAATTTCTGATAACAATGTATCCATATGCTTCTGATTAAATTACATAAGAACCTCCATGAGTTCCATACCATGTCTATCAACTAAATTAAGCAGTTCCCCATGAGATTCTGAATTATCTACCAGCCCCGCAGGGAACTTACACTGATGTAGACCCTTGGGTACTAGTTTACAGTATTTTGTAAACATACTTTATAATAACACTTCTCCAGATGTAACTTGTAATATTTGGTCAACATTTTCTCAAAGCATTTCAAAAGCATTTTGAGTGAAGAACCAGAGTTGTTGCTAACCACGTCATTGCAAAATAGCAACATTGTTGTGCAGTTGTTCATTTATATTAATGGTATTACGATTAAAATTAAAGTTAGAGTTAACAGGTACCTGGGATAATGTATCTCCCTGACCAGAATACAAGGGTTAGAATTGTTTTGGCTCTAGCATTCAAATATGACCTGGTCCAGTGTGCTGGAGTAATAAATGAAACACTTGTGTCATTCAGGTGCCCATTTCCCTTCTTTAAAGTAGAGGAAACTTCGTCCGGTTGTTAAGCAAGCTGCTGAACAAACAGGATTAAGTTCCTGGTGGGCTGCTGGAAAATATCCTGTGTAACATAAATACCAGAACCTGCTTCATTTACTGCTTGCGACATACTGTCCGACTGCAATGAGAATACCAGGAAGAATCCAAATATGAACCAAATCCAATGAGAGTCACAAGCCACAACACCAAAATAGTGCCTCGCAACCAGGACTGCACACTGCTTGCAGAATCAGCATTCACAAAATGGTAAAAAACATACAATAGTCAGGATCACTGGAAGTAAAAAATGGTACTTCAAGTAAAAGAAAAAGTTATTTAATGAACATTTCTAAGGGCTTTCAGCAGTGCAAACCTACCCCTTTTTTTATATTTCACAGGTAATAATATGATACTTTTGCTTTAAATTTTTGAAAAGCTTAATCAGATTTATCACTTCTTGTTAAGTTTTGTTTTAATGTTTTTTTTATCTTTGATGAAGTCTTGTAATAATTTGTTGGGGTGGAAGTGCTTCAACAAGTCAAACGACATCAGAAATACTCAATCTATGAACTTAAACCTCTTCTGCAACATCAACAGAATGGTTTGGAGGGACAGGTATATCTCACAGAGGATACCACTGCTCTTCAACAGACTCCCCATCCACATTAATCAAAATTAATTCCTGTCCATATTCAAGCACAACTTGGGTCTATGGTTAGGAAACAAAGAATTTACCGCTGGAAGCCTCCTTGAATTACTAATGGTCAGAGGCAGCAGCTCCTAAATGCTTGGGTTTCCCTCATGTTATCTATGGTATGATCCCTGTTATTCTAATTAGGGATAATACATAATAATTGAGCATTGCATGGGTAAGACCAATATCTAACCAAATCTCTAAACAAATGGAATTGGTTGTTTTGAGCATAAAAAATAAGAGAAATTGGCTAGCCTAGGCTTAAAGATGGTGCACATGAGTAGCTATCATACCATTAATAGCAAACGCTCTTTTTAACTATAGATGTTGTAGACTTGTTCTTTTGTATCCCGCAGGATATTGGGCTTGAGTGTTTCGAAGAGGCTATTACATCAGACCACTTCTTTGAACATTCGGAAATAAGATTTTTAATAGATTTAATGGACCTTGTGCTTAGCAACAATTACATCTTTTTCAAAGGCAAATATTATAAACAAGTGAGCGGTGTAGCTATGGGGGCAGATTGTGCCCCCATTTTTGCTAATTTGGTGATGCTGAACTGGGAGAAAAACATTTTGATACATTCTAGTTTCAAAGACTCCAGGTCTTTCTATTCCATATATTTAGACAATATGTCTTTTTGTGTGAGAAAGGGAAAGAGATGATATCGGCCCCTTTACTGCCTATCTCTCTAACACCACAGATTTCCTAAAATTTACTCACAGCGTTGAACACCGTAAATCACACTACTTACATGTGTACTTGGAACTAAAGGCAGATGGTTTGATGTCCAGTATTTACAGGAAGGACACTTTTTCAAATTCATATCTGCACTTTAGGAGCAATCACCCCATGCATGCCGAAAGGAATTTAGTCAAAGGGCAGTTTATTAGGGAAGCTCGTATGACATCTGATGACAAGATTTTCAAACATGAATTTGAACTGATGTCCAACATACTTACTGACAGAGGTTATCCCATAGACCTGACCACCAAACTTAAAACTGAAGTGATCGACAAAAGGGTTTCACACTGCCAATGTATTTTGGGGAACCCCCAGATGTTAGCGAACATAAGAAAGGATTCTAACTCACACCAAGACAATTTTTCCCTTGGAATGACTATTAAATATGATGGTGACTATTAAATATGATGGGCTTAGTAATATAGTTAAGGAAATTATTCAACATAATTGGGCCATTCTTAAACTGGACAATGTGTTACATCAACACCTAGGTGATAAACCCACATTTGTTTACAAAGTACACAGCAATCTTATGGAAGTGATGGAAAAGCATCAATTAATACATAAGTTAGGTACAAGGAGATGTGAAAGGTGTAATTATTGCCCATACATTCTAGGGAGTGACTCAGTTACCTTACAGAATTTCAGTCAAACTATCGTTACTTTGAAAGGGGGAGACTGTATCTCCCAGGGACTGGTGTACATTGCAGTTTGTGATTTATGTAAGGATTTTTTATGTAGGTAAAACAGAAAGGAAACTGGGCAGGATAATTTATGAACACCTTTACAATATAAGGAAGGGTAGTTTGAATAACACCTTATATAAACCTCCTTGTCCTGCTTAGGTTTTAAAACATTTTGTTTGGTATCCTTGACATTATCCCCAAAGATGCTAGGGGGGAGCTCGATTGAACAGGTTGGAGTATAGGGAGCTCCTTTGGCAGTTGAGACTAGATGCTATAACTCAGCCTGGTCTCAATGAATTTGTTTCCCTATAGCCTGTCCTGAAGATAAGAGCAGTGAAATTATAATGTATGGTCAATATTCACAATTAATTATTATTTATTGTTCCACTGGCTTTTACCTTGGCTACCAAGTTAAATTTTTTTGGGTTTCTAGATTGTTCAAATTACATGTTTGTGAACGCTACAATTTGGTTTTGTTTTTTAAATATCCTCATACTATTTAGTTCAACAATATTTGATTATTTTACTGTGAACTGGATTGTTTTTCCTGTTATTTATATAGTTTTACATGTTAGGAGGTAAATCATTTACCTTATTTTACCTTAGACTGCACCATATATTTTAACTTTTTTATGCAAACTGGATAGTTAATGAGCAACTTCTTCTTCTTCTGGCTTTTCCCGGTTAGGGGTCGCCACAGAGGATCACCTGTCCACTCATGATTGGCAGTTGAGTTTTATGGTGTAGAGTTGCCATCCCAGCGCCCAACCTTCCATAGAAGGCACACACATGCACCACTCACACCTAGGGCCAATTTAGAGTGTCCAATCCACCTACAGCATGTCTTTGGGATTTGGGAGGAAACCGTATCACCCTTAGGAAACCCACAAGACCACAGGGAGGACATGCAGACTCCGCACAGAAGGCACCCCAGCCAAGGATCGAACCAGAGGACCTCTTGCTGTGAGGCGGCAACTCTAACCTCTGCACCACCGTGGCCAAAACGAGCAACAATTAGCAATTATTTTTTTAATTAATTTAATTACTTGCATTAACTGTGTGTGTGACCTATTTAAACAGCAACTGATTGATTTGAGATTAGGTCAGATGAAGTTCAGGAATGAATAAAAGCATTTAACTGGTTTTTATTTTTAAAATTTTATTGAAGTATTCACATTTTGCACTTTTGGCTTGAATCGACTGCATGCTTCTGTTGACTACGACACATTTCTGATTCTTTATCATACCACTTACCTATGAACCTTTGAACAATCAACAACTAATGTCCAATCCTGATTCATCATGTTGCTCTTGTACTACTTATGGGTACATGTATCTTGCAGGTGGGGGAAGGCCACCTCAATACCAAGACTGCCTATCTTATTATCATGTTGTATACCTTACAATGAGGGGAGGTGATATGTGAGGTACCAGTGGAAAATCGCTCTGCTGTTAGCTTATCTCTGGCAAATGCTGCTCTCCCATCTCTGTCACTACTATGCAAAGATAATGATAAATTATGAAGAAGACTACTGATTGGTGAATTCAGAATGATACGTGATACGTCTTATGTAAAAAGAGTATTTGTTTCACCTGTTTTCTAAAGGCTCGAACTGAATTAACTAAAGAAATGTATATGAAAACCAAACACCTGGCAAATATTAGCAAGAAAATGATCAGTACTATTATAGCCACAGACCCTTTGAAATCTTGGTCAGAGAAGCAATATCAATAACTCATGTATACAAACACCAGTGAGTGTCATAAGTTGTTAATCATGCCTGTAGCAATAGCTGTGTGGGCTGCCATGTCTCAATCAAACTGTTATTATTTGAAAGGCAGATCAGCTATAGTGCTCTTACTTTTGCTCTTGGTTTAATTATAGCACTAAGTCTGCAATAAGCAAGTCCAGAATTAAGCATATTAAAGTTTTTTAAGGCAAAAGTAATAAACTTTCATGTTGGTACACATGAAAAGCTTTACTTGAGTGATTTGCTTATAAAATGAACACGTATGTTAAAAGTTGAACATATAGGGTGGTATTAATAGCCCAGGACTTTGCATTTTTATAGTGGTGATCCACGAAGAGCAGTGCTACATGGATATGCAAATCCTGGACTGCACGTGCATGCATATGAAGATGCAAAGGTGTTGCTGCAGACATGTTGTGAAGACTGCCAGCCCAGCCAGCTAGTAGTTTGTAAATAATTCTGTCATTTGTGAATAGTAAAATGATTTTTATGCTTGCCTTAGAAATGTAAGAAAACTGTATGTTCTGTACTGAGCTTCAAGAATGTAACTACAGTGCACCCTGCTGGAGAAGAGCAGAAATGTGTATAAACTACATGCTTATGCAAATGTATGTGTTGATGGTAAAGGCTGGAATATACAGAGTTAACTTGAAAATTCTAAGAAAATAAGGGGAAATTGTTTATGACTCTGTTATCTTTGTTTCAGCTCAAAGTAGACACAATGTCTAGAGTTGTAGGCTTTCCTATTGTATGGAAACAGAGGTAATTGCAAGTTTTAAATGTAAAGGTGTTTAACAGTTTTATGATTTTGAGTTGTAGGCAAGTTTCGAAGAGATAAGTGACAGCTTCTAAGAGATATGTATTCTTGACAATGAAGTGTTATACTTTAAGTTCCTGTTGGCCTGGAAACTAAAAGTAGAGTTGACAAGAATGATGTAATCTGATATGACCCAGCAGAAATGTTTGTTAGTAATTTAACAACTATTTCAGAGAGAAAGTCAGTGCATTTTGTATCTTGTCTTGGACCTGTGAACATCTCTTCAGCACTTCTCATCTTTGTTTGCCTTGCTCTGTAAGTAAGACGTAGATCATAGTATCTCTCTTAGAGATAGATAGGAAAATAGTAAGATCAGTCTAGATGTTTTCTGTATTTATGTGAGACTGTCTTGCAATGTTGTTTTAATGTATTTTCTTGTGATTTTGAACACTATTGTCACTGTGTTGAGTTATTGAATATTGTCTTGTTATTCTATTATTTATATAAATATATTTAAATCTTTTAATTGTAGCTGGTTTTGTTTAGAGATATTTAAGCTCTTAGAATACTTGCATGTATTTGGTAACACTGTACAGGCCACTCTTAAATAGCCTTAACGTCTTGGACACACTTACCATTTGGATAATAGTAACATTACACAGTAGAATTGGAAACCCTTTGTAAGGGCCTTAGAGTAGCTGATAGTGGTTGGTGGCAGGTGGTACTACCATATAGTCTAGGCAGAAGGAGGCATAGCTAGTGAACCTGTGTCAGCCTTCCCCAGGAGTGTCTGTGTGCTATATATAAATCAAATCTCAAAGTGTGTGTGTGTGTGTGTGTGTGTGTGTGTGTGTGTGTGTGTGTGTGTGTGTGTGTGTGTGTGTGTGTGTGTGTGTCAGCTACTTGGGCAGGGACACGAAGCACTGGTTGACCAGAGAGGGTACTGGAGGTTTTGGCTTGACCACTTGGCTGTGAGCTTTACCCTGTAGCTGTGCCAGTGAGGAGTCTTATTGGGAAGCTGGAGAGAGAGGGAGAAATCAGCCCCAGACTGATTGTGATCGCTGTGTGCTCTTAAGGGAAATTGTTCTTTACTGTGTGTGTACTTATCATCCTCCCAATGTGCACATCCCTAACTGGTGTTAGTGGTGAGGATTGAGGCTCCTTAATTATTGTGCCAGTACAGGGGCATCACACATGCCATCGTATCACAAAAGCATATTTTTCTTATTGCATATGTGACAGGGGGAAAGCTACTATGCTTTTAAGAGGCTTTACACGTATGCATATGAGTTTGATTCCTAGAGAAAAATCTATAATACATTGAGTTGCATACAAAGAGTATAAATAGCCTTGAACTTATTTATTTATTTTATTATTTAGTTATTTTATTTTGCATTTCTTTACAGAGAAAATCCAACTAAACAAAATGTCCTATTTCAGTGGAGGCCTGGGGAGAAAAGCTCCAGTTTTATAAATAACCGTAAGACTTATATAAGCCTGTAGCAGCAGTTTTCAGGGGGAATATGGAGATGCAATGAGAGATTAGTTGGTGCTTCTGGACATTTTAATGAAGAGGTTGCTTGGATGAATGTTACATTTTAGTGCATGTTCATACCTGGATATTTTACTGAAGGGGTCATTTGGAGAAATGTATAATATTAGTGCTTGTGCCTACCTGGACATATTACTGAAGAGGTCACTTGTATGAATGACTCATTTTTGTGCTTGTGAATAGCAGGGAGTGTTACTGAAGGGGTCACTTGAGGAAATGTTTCATCTTAGTGCTTGCGCATACTAGGGAGTGTTACTGAAGGAGTCACTTGGGGAAATGTTTCATTTTAGTGCTTGCACATACTAGGGAGTGTTACTGAAGGGGTCACTTGGGGAAATGTTTAATTTTAGTGCTTGCGCATACTGGGTAATGTTACTGAAGGGATCGCTTGGGGAAATGTTTTATTTTGGCACCTGTGTATAGTAGGAAATGTCACTGAATGAGTGGCTTGAAGAAATAATTAATTTGTGTGTCAGGGAAGTGCATACCTGGACAAACAAGTCTGCAGATTGCTACTCCAATATCAAAGGTAAACATCACTTTTAACAACAGATAGGCATACAATAGGGATGTTGGACTATAAACTGAAAATCCACCTCATTAGTGTACTACTCTTAATGAAATTTCTCATTTGCATCCCATTATTTGTAAGGTCTTTCGCATTAGCGTAAATGGTCTCTATGAATCTTGCCATTGTTATGCTCATTGTAAGCATCAGGAATACTGGTCAGCTTACTGAAATATATATTTTTATCCATCTCTAAAAAATACATAATTTTATTAGTTGATGAGATTGGAGTTGTGTTAATGGTCCATTAAAGGTAGGTCTTTTGAAAACAAATCACAAAATCAGGGTCACCCTTAATGTCATGGACATTAGGCTGTCTGAACTTATATTGTTATGGCTTTTTTTATGTGTGTTTATTTAACCATTTTTTTTAGTATTCACTTACTGATCATGTCTTGACCACAGTGACCTCTCCTCCACCAATCTTCATGTTTATGAGATGCTAAGTCAGTCACCCCTCTCTGCACCATCTCTTTTGTAAGGACACAATAATATGGTGGTTGTTGTCAGGTTATTTTTATATATATATATATATATATATATATATATATATATATATATATATATATATATATATATATATATATACACACACATATACAAATATTATATTTATATATATATATATATATATATATATATATATATATATATATATATATATATATATATATATTTAGAGAGAGACTCACTTTTATGTGCTTTTCCTTTGTTTTATGCAGTAGTCAACAGCTTACTTAGAAGAGGCGAATGTGCTAATGGCTATTAGTCAGTGAAGAAATGTATCACTTTACTTGGCTTAAATTACTTCCCTTTAACTTTATCAAAGTGCAAGAGAACAGTGCCCACATCCTCCTCTCACAAGGACACTAGGAAATTATAGGCTCATGGTCAATGGGTACTGCCTGGAAAACTAATTAATTGCATAGCTAGGGTTGCCTTTTCACTAGTCTAATTACACGATTCTAACTTTACTATACTCTGTGGCTTTTAGTTAATATTGCATGGCTACACTTTGCCCAAAGAAGCATGACAACTCTTTCTTAGGAGCTGGGAGGCAGTCTTCCCTTTTTAGCACTGAATATTCCAAATCTAGTAGTGTTCCAAAAGCCTGTTACCAGAATGCAATGTTGACACCAATTCAACAAGTTTCTTGTCATGATCGAATATGCTGCAATTAGTAAGGCCTCACATTTGGTCAGATCCTCACTACCCAAGTCAAGTATGCCCATACCACGGCATAAATTAACAGAAGCTTTCTACCAAAAGAATGCAAATTATATATTGTTCTAGTCTTTCATTTAAAGAAAGCATGGGAGAGTATTCTGCTTTTGTGCACAATGCATGCTAGGCTTTCCTACTTCACATTTCAACAAAGCTGAGATGCTGCCTGTTTTTTAAACCATGAATGGCTTCAGTTGATTTATGATTTAAGAGACTAGATGACTAAAAAAGCATACAAAATATGAAGGAAAATAAGGTACAAATCTTCAGTTTAGTACCTCCATGAAATGTGTAGAAGGTATCAGGCTTACTGCCATCTAGTATGTTTCTGGCTGCTACCACTACATTCACTGATGATAAACAAAAGATAATGTTGACTGTAAATGTATACACTTTTGTGTACAATCTGCTCACCACTGTTGTAATTCAGGTATATCAGAACAGTGGGACACATGTAGTACCACTGTATAGAACTATACATAAAATCTGTATGCATACTCCAGGCTTATATAGTTTTATGTGCTGCTCCTGCATGGCATGGCTTTTATTTAACATGGTCATTGCAGAAAAAAGAACAAGTTCTGTTCCCATCTACTTACACTAGGTCAGAAAATAAATAAATCACTGCATGCATACATGCATGCATAAATAAACAAACAAATGCATAAATAATTAAGCAAAACAATTATTTTTTTTTTTTTAATCTTGTCCACTCTGAATTTCAGTGGGTAGATGTCTCACCTGTAATGTAAGCATTGATAAAAGTGTTTCAAGTCTTTCCCCAAAATGTCATTCAGTGGGGTGGCCCGAGCATCTCCCCTCTGTACAGACTAAATAAGTCATCAGAAGATGATCCCATTTCCCTCTGTTAGATTTTGTTGCCTAATTAGGTCAGATTTTTTGATTGTGCTTCTATGTTTTTCAGTAGCCAGATTTATGTGCACTACATTCTGATTAGATGAGAAAACACTTCTGGAACTGCAACTGAGGCTAATTTTCAGGCCCACAATTTTGAGTGTCATGTTTCTTAACAGGAAAAAAGAAGATCAGTGTATCACATTACATATGGGGCCAAAAATGTATTTTATACATTTACAGACTATGCCATGCATGGTTCTTTTAATATACAATACTGTAATACCATTAAAGGTCTGAGTTATGTCGAGCAATGAGTCTAGCTTTAGTCATTTGTCAGTGTCATGCCTATATCCTTTTTATAATCCTGGTTTAGTAAAATATCAATAAAAGCAGTGTTTTATTGTAAATATGCACTTGGAAGAGAGGATACTCCACTCAGAACCTGCAATTTCACTTGCATTAGCTCTAATATAATGTGATCAAATAATCTCTGAAGTACACAAACAGATGCATTAACCAGCATTCAGCTCTGAACACTCATAGAGCTCTGACTAACTGTGAATGAGAAGAAATGTCTACAAACTCATTTAACACATGCATTTTAGTATGATGCTAAACAAGTCATATTTATCTGCTAAGTGTAATGCAGTAGGAGTTCAGCGTTTCAAGAAGTTATGCATATTTTGTCTGTATCTCTAAAAATGCTTTCTGTGAGACAGTACATAAGTAAGAATTACTGACCATGGATAAGTCTTGTTTAAGCTGGTGATGTCATTAGAGACTGTAGACCAGGTTGGTGGAAATGGGGTGTAAAGCATCAGGGAAGTGTCTTGTGGAGAACAGAAGGACTGCCAGAGTAAATGTTCAGCTGTGGAGGAGAGGCATGTAAGGAGTAGCATGGGAGGCTAGAGTGGCACAGGGGAGTACAGAGGGCATTCTGGGGGTGCCATTGGTAGGAGAACAACACCAGCCCTGCATGTGATTTCAGTATATCTAAAGTGTACCTTATAGACAAAGGGCCAGATGCAATAAAGCCTACACTAAGTGTACACTGAGTGTACACAATATGTATTCAGTAAAATTCTTACCACATTTTTTGTGCTTTCTACTCATTCAGAAAGATTACACTAATTGTACTCATAGTCTACATTCTGTGGTAACCTTTATGAATCCCTCTCAACATTTAAAGCTGCAAGAATATCAGTAGGAAAACTAAAATTAGGAGGAAGAAGGTGTGAGTTATACCTGTGTTGTCTGTTCACTCAGAACACTGTACACTAAGTGTACACTTAGTGTAGGTGTTATTGAATCTCAGCCTAAGACTTATTTTACCTCCAATAATCAATATATATTTTCTTCATCAGTAAACATAAATTTTTCACAGTATTGGATGTCCCAGCTGAACTCAAACACTTTTCTGATCACTCTGAAATGAGTCTTTTACAACATTTTTCATATTCTAAAAAAACATGAAAATAAAACAAAATTAGTCCTTAACTCCTAATTTACATGAGGATCCCAAAATGTTGTTGTTGTTTGTCTTTCGGCTTTTCCCGGTTAGGGGTTGCCACAGCAGAACTCCGGTCCGCTAATGATTGGCAGTAGATTTTCACGAACACCGAGGTGCCAGCTCGATGTCCAACATTCAATGAAGGCACACCCATTTACGCATGTCTTTCAAATGCCCACCCAACCGCGGGGAGGACATGCAGACTCCACACAGAAGGCACTCCCCGCACTCCAGCCGAGAATCAAATGGGAGAATCTCTTGCTGTCAGGCAACAACACTACCGCTGCACCACCACGAATATGAGGATCCCAAAATAACAGCATTTATATCAGATTCTCTTTAACAGCTCTGCAGCCATCTAGATGCTTATGTTATTAAACATGATATGCCTTGGGTATCTCAGATCTGAATTCAGGGCCATATTTATCAACAAAACTATATACTTTAAAAATTAAGATTAAAAATAAATGAAAGAAAGAAAAATAACTTAACAGACAAATTAAAAATATTGAGAGCTGGCTAATATCACATTGTAAGACTTCAGTAGAACAAAACATCAAAAATCAACAACATGAACTGCACATGATATATACCACTCAATGACTTTAGTATGAGACTAGCATAACCAACAAAAATCCAAAAACTGTAAATATCTCTGAAATTAAAAATGAAAAAAGGAACAATTAACTGTAATGAAGAAGTTCTGACTGATTTTTTTTTGTAATTTATATTGTGAAATTTACAATAATTGACAAATTAATAGTAACATTAGTTATACAGATCATTACATTATCTCATTCCTATTTCCACAAGTTCAGAGACTTATTTATTTATTTGGCATTTGTTTACTAGGAAAGTCCAGCTGGGTCATGAGGTACCTATTTTCAGTGGAGGCCTGGGGAGAAAAGCTCCAGATAAATATGGTTAGCAGAATGAAAAATTAGACAGGCATAATAAAGTCATAACGTTCAATCACAAATATGAAAACAACACTTTAGTTTGTCAGAATGAGAACAACAGACATAACGAAGTCATAACATTCATGCACAAAATTTGAAAAACTACACAATAGTTTGTCAGAATAAAAACTCAACAAACATAATAAAGTCATAGTGTTCAAGCATAAATTATATGGAAGCCTGATAATAGGAAGATCCAGCATTATTTACATAATAGATGATTATCATAACATTTATTAATATTCAAGAGGTCATGAAACCTGGTAATAGATTATACTGAAGGTGTAGGGTAGTAAGAGTAGAGAAGAGTAGAGTGTGATAGAAGTGATAGCAGGAATAGATGTGTAAAAGGTACAAGTGTAACCTCAGGGAATATGTTTAGAGGAAGGGAGGGTAGGGCAACTTAGTAGTGGGAATAGAGAGAGTGTAGAGGTAGAAAATATATAAGAGTACCTCAGCCTGGGCTCATACAAGAACAAATTCAAGCTTTGTTGAAGTATTCTTTTATAGAGGTTTTGAAGGAGTGCTGGTTAGCAGCAGTTTGGATAGTTAAAGGAAGGGAGTTCTATAGTTTTGCTATAGAGCAGGAATCAAGGCTTAGGCCTGGGTTTTGTTAGGTTTATAAGTTGTGAGGAGATGTTTGTCTTCAAATCTGAAATGTTTGGAGTATAAAAGTTGATTAATGGGCTAAGAGCAGGACAAGCTAGTGGGTTGTGGATTATTTTGTATACTGTAGTAAGTTGTATGTATTGGAGGAGGAAGGGGAGTTCAAGCTATCGTAGGGAATGTACGACTTTACAGTGATGAGTTAGAGGGGTTGTGTTTATGGCAAATTTGGCAATTTTGTTATAGCAGTTTTGTATTTTTTTTTTATAGAGGTCTGTAAGTTAGAATTGGGGCCCCATATAACAGTGAGGGCAAGAGTTAGGTTTTGACAAGGGTAAGTTTGGTAGCTGCTGTAAGGAAGATTTTATTCATTATAGCATGCCTTGTTTTTGCTGTTCTTCTTAATCCTATTTTGTATGTGTAGGTTAGACTTGAGATTATCATAAACTGTTGACACTTAGTAGGTTGGTATGCTGACCCAATTTAATTTCACTATTGTTGGCTGAAAAGATCTTGAACATTGTTTTGTTGGAGCTATAGGCTTTGTGGGTGAAGAGAATGAGGTGTGTTTCTTTTTTTTTTTCTTTTAGTCCAGTAGGAGTTCAGCATTGGAGAGCCATGTTTCTATGGAAGAGAAAACTTGTTGTGCTATGTGTTGTAGGTAAATTAATGTCTCTGATACGGAGATGATAGTGGAGTCTTCTGCATGTTGGATTGAGTGCCTTCACAGGAGGATGTATGTAAGTTATTGGTGAAGACATCAAATAGTAATGGGCCAAGGATGGATCATTGAGGTACACCTGTGGGGGCGATGTGAGATGGGGAGATAGAGCCCTGCCATTTTACTGCTTTCTATCTGTCAGCTAGGTAGCTAGAAAATCACTGAAATTTGATGGAGCATAGACCAATGCTGGGAAGTTCTTTAAGGAGTTTCGGGTGAAATACCATGTCAAATGCTTTTGAAAAATCTACAAATGCTGCAGATACTAGTTTAGCAGTGTCATGGGCTTTGTTGACAGAGTCCATGAAAGATAATAAAGCTGTTGAGATACTGTATGCAGGTCTAAAGCCAGAAATAATGGAAAAATATCGAGGCTTGCATTAGTAACCCATCAGGTAAAAAGGAATAAATACCAAGCTCAAATAGATTTTCTTATGAATGTTATATGAAATTCACTGGCATTGATTGTGAAGTCCTTTTTAAAATATTAAACTTCATAAAAACATAAAAAATATAAAATATCTACATTAACGCATCAGTATACTCTAAACAGCAGACAAATTTCTTGCATGTAAATTGCAGCCTTATTAATATGGTGCTTTCATCTGCTGACATAAACTTCAACTGTGTGGCATCCAGCAATGGACTTGTGAATATATTCCCACATGCACTCAGGACATCATATAAAGAAAAACTGCAGAACAGAAGAGAGACGAGGATTAATGGAGCAACCTGATTCCATTGAAATGCTATATTTATAAGGAAATCCAGCAATATCAAGCTTATACTTTTCTCACACTAGCAATGCTTCCTCCCCCAACAAACAGGTAACATTCCATGTTACATGAAGAAATATTCAGTGTCAAGTTGTAGTCCTTCTGCTGGCTACCACTCATATAGCAATGCACCTGACTCCCTGGGATGCAAAACAATATTGCAGCTCTGTACAAGTTGTATGGGCTTACTGCATCTGGTTTCATGGTTGACCCATGCATCAGGCACTCATTGGTGAATGACTCGCTCACACGCCTGGCTGGGACAGTGGGTCCCAATATCCTTATTCTAATTGAAATTTATTACTTCTTTCGAAGAAACACCATGTCAGCCAGGTCTGGTGGATGAGTCTCACCTTATATCTGTTTGCTAAAGATGCAAGGTTCAGTGCAACCTCATGTGAGAAATTTTACACTTCTTGCACCCCTAACTTTAATTTACAAACTCAGTGGTGACACAACTACATAGGAAAGGCCAAGCACTTTGAAATGGATAACTTCACCCCATGTTCTCTCTCTTCTGTTTCTCTGCATGAACTAGCTGAGAAATCAGTTCCTCTGCTTATCTCCTGATCATCCTCATATTCTGAAAACACAAAACAAATGGAAGAAATCCACAAAAATGTTATCTCCCACATGCAGTAGTGAACTCAGAACATCACATTTACTAAAATAAAATAACCCTGCACCATCGTCATAGATTTCCAGTTACAATCATGAACTGTGTATGCAGTAATCAACAACAATCTTACAAAATACAGATGCAGTCTAACTATGAACTGCATTCTGAAATGACAACCACAAATGCAAAGCTTCCCAAACATGCCAAATATATAATTAATGCATTCATGTGAATGGCTTTGATTTGTGTCCCCAGCACTAGATGATTCAGCTGGATTACATAGGAGTGAGTGGCTGATCCTGGCTCAACCCTTAAGGTAGGAGAAGTAATTAACTGTATAGTGGCAGTGATAGTATGCCTTGCCTTGCAAGTGTTCACCTGTAATCTCACACCCAAGGCTCTGCATAATAATATTTTAATGGCAGTGATATTATTTTGTACAAAATCATGTCCAGTTGATAATGTGTGATTAGGGGACAGGGAGAAGTGTGATGGTCAGTGAATTGGATTGAAACTATGAGCTCTTGCTAGACCATTCTAGTTGTCCAGAGTGTGTCAGTCTAGGCAGTTTATTTGATAGGCCTGTGTTCTTGTGTTTATGGGATGTCTTGTAATTATCTGCATACATATATATATATATATATATATATATATATATATATATATATATATATATATATATATATATATGTGTGTGATGTGTGTGTTTTTTTGTGTGTGTGAGTGTGTGTGTGTGTGTGTGTGTGTGTGTGTGTGTGTGTGTGTGTGTGTGTGTGTGTGTGTGTGTGTGTGCGCGCGCACATGCATGCACAAACTACTATATGATGGTTGGCAGATGAAACTGAAATGCCTTTTTTCTCTACAATATTGTTGGTAGATATCAATTGAAGTGGGAATATGCATGCTTTGAACATCCGGATAAAGTTATTGAAGTATTGTTATATAGGTTCCTTTGTCATCACATAAGTAATGGTTGGTGATGGTCTCAGATGTCAGAGTATGTGACGCATTATATAGCCTGTAAAACTAGTTTGTTTTACAAGCAATGACATTTAAGTTAAGGATGTGAGTGTTGGGGAGAATTTGAGGTCTACTGACTGATGAACCTGTGAGCTGTTGATAGGCTACTCCTTTTGGTACAGTCTTTGCTTCCCATGATATTTGTCTGCCTACTATGTAGCTAGACAAAGCTATAGAGTTTTTGGGAAACAGGAATAGTCTCCATAACTGTATAACTGGTAACTATCTATGAACCTAAAGATTAAACATAGAAATAAGAATTAAAACAGATTTTCTTTTTTTACCACTGTGACCTAGATATATTTTTAATACAATACTTATAAATAACCTGTAGAAAATATTTATTTGAAACGCATAGTCGTCAACCTATTTAAAGTTATGGCAAGTACATAAGTAAAAAATTATTAAAGGATTATTTTGAATGGAATTTCTATTCAAAGTAGAACGTTTAAGTTATACTGACATGGAATTGGCTTACTTGCAGTTAAGTTTTCTCTAATATTGTTAAATCTTTAATTTCATGTCTTTATTAAATAAAATCAGCTTCCAGCCAAAAGTTTTACTTTTGTTTTCAAACTACAAATATTCTAAGGATCTGGGTAACTATGGAGATCAAGAACAATAATTAGTAATAACAATAGGCATGAGACTGATAGAAGATTTCTTAATTAAAATCTGTGTTTTAATACAAATGTTGCCAAAGGTGGCAATAACAGAGATATTTTCTTTATATATTTTAAAAAATGCATAAAACGCAAGTGGATTTTTTTAAGGAAAAATATTTATTGCAAGGTGATATTAATAGATTAAATGCAAAAAAATATACAGTACTAGCAAGTTCTAGCTTTAACGAAAAAAGAGGGGACACATTAGATATTTTGGAGAAATTGTATTATAATGCCTAGTGTTAATAACATATACAGTGCTCATAAAGCTATTATATGTATGGTCATTACTATCAAAAATATTAATATTAATAAATGTGCACTAGATTTTGAGAACTGAAACTAATTTACTTGGAAGTATCAAGAAATTTAATAAGTATGAAGGAACATATAGTAATGGTAAGAAGCTTTAGCTGTATATTTAAAGAAAGTGATACTATTACAATCAACAGATACAGAAGTCCAGCATTAGCTAAGGTTTTACTATGCTGTTGACTTAATTTTCTGTATCTGATAGGTTTTCTGAAACAATTTTTGTTTTACACTCCTTCCTCTTATACATTTGGTACACAGTCACAAATTGTTAAGTTATATATGTCAAATGATTTGATTTCTAAATTGAGAAGTAAAAGATGGTAACATATCCTTTATAAGATCATTATGTAATTAGGCAGTAAAGAAAAATCCAAGGAAATCAGATTCTATTAAAGATTGTCAGCTTATATGAAAAGTTTAAATATTTTAAAGAATGATTTCTAGCCTAACGCATACCCTTACCCTAAAATATGCAAACTTGGACACAGACACACAACACCCATCCTTCACTCATTCCTGACTTTAACCCTAACTCATACACACACACACACACACACACATCTCAACCCCCCACCCCACTTACCTGCATCAACATTCCATACCATTGTCATATCCACCATTCGGATATCCGTACTGTTGGCATTAAATCACAATCCTGCATTTATCAAATATATGTTCAGGAAAATGCAGGGGAAGTATATATATATATATATATATATATATACACACACACACACATATATATATATATATATATATATATATATATATACACACACACACATATATATATATATATATATATATATATATATATATATATATATATATGTCAAATTTCTATTCAACATTATAAAAGTGAAAGAAATGGGATAAACACTTAATGGAGATGCAATGAAATACAGACAAAATAAAGGCAAAAATATAAGAAAGAGAAAAAAAGCCCATTGTCAGAAATGAAAAATCAGAGCTTCAGATGATCCTAGAGTATAAGGTTTTATTAGTTTACAAAAAGTTAAACTACATTCTTATTCTGTAAATTCCTAAAAGCCTACTTAAGTTAGGTCTTAAATCCTCAATGATAGCAAAACTACTCAAATCAGTCAGCTGTCTATCTCTGCTAGCAATAGGAAATATGAACACATAAACACTTGGAAGAAATTGTGGGTCATTTTAAAGAAAACAATATAAGAAAATGAATACAGAAAACTGAAGTACTTAAAATTAAAAGTAATCAACGCATTTTAAATAAAAAATATACAAAAATATTTTGGAGCAAATAAGGAAAATAGAAAACATAGTCATATAGCAGAAGTAAAGGAGCAAATTAAAAGGTGAAAAGAAACATATCTCCATCATGGAAACATACAAGTAAGTTCTCCATTATAAAACTAGGACAAAGATTCACTTTTATACTCTTGATTCAGACTTATTTCATTAATGAATGCTGATTACAAATATTTTATGTCTAGTCTTTTATCCAGATAGATAAGTTTTTAGTTGAGTTTCTTAGGTGCTTAAAATTCTGGTGATCAGTAGGGTTTTTTGTGGATCTCCATTTAGTCCATAATTTATTTCTAGCTCGCATATTTTGTTTAGTAGTTTTTGAGAGCCATGGGCAGCCTTGGAGCTTAATCTAATTGCGTGGTGGGGCATGATGGTGTAGAATTTTAGAAAGGTATTGTTAAAATGGGTTACTGCTTCCATCTATAGGGAGGTATTTTAGAGTTGACCAGTTATACTCATTGAGTTCACTTTGAAAGGATGCTCGGTTGAAATTTGTTTTGTTGTGTATGGTATGGTAGGTAGCTTGCTTGGTAATGTTATATTTTGTTTACAGATGAAGGTCAGGAGATGGTCACTAATATTGTCAGGAGTATTCCTGTTTTGTAGGAGAGGGGTTGTTGTTAATTAGTATCCAATCTAGAATGGTTTGTTTGTGGGTTGATTGTGTAATCTAGTCGGGAGTTAATGGTTTGATGAAAGTTAAAGAGGATTAATGTGAATGGAGGGTTTGGGAGATATGCAGGAGTTCCAGTCAATATTAAAGTCCCTAGGATTATGGTTTCTTGTGGAAAGTTGCTGGAGACCCAGCTTAGGATATTTTCTAGTGTGTTGATGTTGTTGCCTGGAGGGATGTAAGAACATATGATATAAATAGCCTTAGTTTTATTAACTTGGAGCTTGGTACAGAGCATTTCTGCATTAGTTATGGAGGGGCAAGGTGTCTACTGAGGTTACCTGCAGGTGGGATTTGTATAGAAGGGCCACTCCTCCGCCTTTTTATTGAGACGATCTTTCTTAAGGTGTTATAGCCTGGGGAGTAAATTCATTGTCTTTGGTACTAGGTTTGAGCCATGTTTCAGTGAGACAGAGAATGTCAAAGGCATAGAAATCAATTAAGGCATGGAGTTGTGTGATTTTGTTATTGATGCTACGAATATTTAGGTGAGCAATACAGAGTGAGTCAGGGGAGAAAGGTGAGGTAGAACAGTTAGTAGTTAGATTGGAGTGGGTGTGGTTGATGAGAGTATTGGGGCCAGGGTTGGGGTGGATGTCACCGTGTATCAGTAATAGTGTTTGTGGGACTAGAGATACATTTAGGTTTTTGAAGGGTACAAGGTAGAAACGCTTGGAGGTTAGGAGTCTGAAGTGGTGAATTTTGTGGTAGAGAGGGGGAAGGTAGGGGGAGGTTGATAGTATATTAATATGAGATAGTTTAAGTAGGGGAGGTGTAGAAGTGGTGTGTTTGGCTAATACAGGACGTTGACTGAGTATGAGATATTCATAGGAGGTAAGAGTGTGGTAATAGAGAAGGATATTAAGGAGAAGAAATGAAAGGATAATATTCAGGTTTAAAGTCATGTTACTAGTGGGATGTGTTAAGTAACAGTAGGATTGAGTGGTATTAGTTGTAAAGTGAGGTGATGATAGAGGAGAGTGGGTGTGGTTGTAGGAGTAGGAGTAAGGTATCAATAGGTGAAGAGTACAAGAAATGTGATAGGAGGTTAGATTATTGGGGGAGTGTCTTAGCAACTATTAAGGTAGGGCCTCTGGGGTGGGTGGGAATTGGGGTAGGGTGGGGGCTGGAGTGAGCCGTGCGAACGGAGCGGGGAAGAGCAAGTGAAAGATCAGTTGCAGAAAACAATCAGGCAAGAGGAGAGAAGCAGGACAACAGGTAAGGGTGGCCTCTTAGAGTAGGAAAGTTCTGGAGACTATATGGTGTGTGGGGGGTAGGAGATAGTAGAGGAGTAAGGCGTGAGGGAAGTAGTACAAGGCAGAGGTCAGAGTATGGACTGGAAATGTCAGTGTAAGTTATAGTACAATAGCCAAAAAAAAACTGGTTATAGGGTCAGTAGTGTGAAGGGTGCCACCTAGTGGCAAGGGCCGGAAGGAGAACAGACAGAGCAAGCAGGGAGTTTGCCAAAAAAATGCTCAGGGTAGAGAGAGAGGATAAAGGCCGAGGAGAGGAGGGAAGGGGAAAGGATTTAAAGATAGACTTTAGGGGGGGGGCTGCTGATAAGCCTGGTAGGGGAGCAAATATACCCTGGATAGTAGTGTTAAGCAGTACAAGAGTAGGACATACTTCCAAAAAAGGTCAACTCTGGGAAGCCAGTCTTATGAGTGCAAATGTAAAATCCTATTCAGGAAAAGATGCTTAAAATGATGTCCTCGGGGCTTCTTTGGCAAGGGAAGGACAGGAACCCAGGTGTACAGTCTGATAGGGTTATAGGTAGAGAGAGAAAAGAAGGGGAAAAAAACAAATTAGTCAATGCAGTATGTATCACTTAGCTAGTTAATATGCCTTGTAACAAAGAACAGGTCAGTACATAGTCTTATTAAGACACATTGCAATTAGGTGGTTAAGTTAGTCTGCTAAGAGAAAACACACTAGGGATTACCAAAAAACAACCTTGTATCAGTTATAAGTTAAGGTATCAAGTAAGCAAGCTAGATCTACCACACTGTTTAAATAGGTCCAACTCTACACTATGAGTTACAAGCAATCACCAGCTTACAAAGAAATGGCAGGACACAACATTCACAGCCTTGCATCTATAACTAAATTATAACAGGATCCCAAGGGGGGATACAAGCTAGAAATATAGCGTAGATTAAATGTGTCTTGGTTAAAAAAAATACCAAACTTTGTGTGCATCTGTGCACAGAGCTAGTAGGCAAATTTGTCAATAGCAAAAAACAAGGGAAGCAGTATTGAAAAATTACCAGTAATAGACACTTGAATCTTGCAACAAGGTCTTAAAACAGCTGTAGTTTCCTAAGAACGCCAGCCAGAAGTTGTGGGAGACCACGTGGAGGCTGATTGTAGGCAAGGAACGCTGCAGCAGGAGAACGCTAATACAGAGAGGTTACCGCTGCTAAGAATAACTAGTTAAAAGGCGCCTTAGGCGCTATGCAATCCAAAATAATCAGGCCAGGCGAGAGCGGGAAGCAGAACGCTACCGCTGTGGATGTTTGTCCTAACAGAGTCTACCAAGCATGATCCCTGCTAGGTAAATGTAGTTTAGGTGCAGCACCATCAATTAAAACAGGCTTAGAAGAGAGCGGAAGCCAAACGCTTCCTCTGTGGCCGTTTGTTCTGGCAGAAGCAGCACTAAACACAGATAGGCTTCAGCTTTAGAAAATATACAATTGCGGTGCAAGTAAACATCAAAGGCTTGTAAGCGTTGTAAGCGTAAATGCAAAAAAAATATACAGTACTAGCAAGTTCTAGCTTTAACGAAAAAAGAGGGGACACATTAGATATTTTGGAGAAATTGTATTATAATGCCTAGTGTTAATAACATATACAGTGCTCATAAAGCTATTATATGTATGGTCATTACTATCAAAAATATTAATATTAATAAATGTGCACTAGATTTTGAGAACTGAAACTAATTTACTTGGAAGTATCAAGAAATTTAATAAGTATGAAGGAACATATAGTAATGGTAAGAAGCTTTAGCTGTATATTTAAAGAAAGTGATACTATTACAATCAACAGATACAGAAGTCCAGCATTAGCTAAGGTTTTACTATGCTGTTGACTTAATTTTCTGTATCTGATAGGTTTTCTGAAACAATTTTTTTGTTTTACACTCCTTCCTCTTATACATTTGGTACACAGTCACAAATTGTTAAGTTATATATGTCAAATGATTTGATTTCTAAATTGAGAAGTAAAAGATGGTAACATATCCTTTATAAGATCATTATGTAATTAGGCAGTAAAGAAAAATCCAAGGAAATCAGATTCTATTAAAGATTGTCAGCTTATATGAAAAGTTTAAATATTTTAAAGAATGATTTCTAGCCTAACGCATACCCTTACCCTAAAATATGCAAACTTGGACACAAACACACAACACCCATCCTTCACTCATTCCTGACTTTAACCCTAACTCATACACACACACACACACACACACACACACACACACACACACACACACACACATCTCAACCCCCCACCCCACTTACCTGCATCAACATTCCATACCATTGTCATATCCACCATTCGGATATCTGTACTGTTGGCATTAAATCACAATCCTGCATTTATCAAATATATGTTCAGGAAAATGCAGGGGAAGTATATATATATATATATATATATATATATACACACACACACACATATATATATATATATATATATATATATATATACACACACACACACACACATATATATATATATATATATATATATATATATATATATATATATATATATGTCAAATTTCTATTCAACATTATAAAAGTGAAAGAAATGGGATAAACACTTAATGGAGATGCAATGAAATACAGACAAAATAAAGGCAAAAATATAAGAAAGAGAAAAAAAGCCCATTGTCAGAAATGAAAAATCAGAGCTTCAGATAATCCTAGAGTATAAGGTTTTATTAGTTTACAAAAAGTTAAACTACATTCTTATTCTGTAAATTCCTAAAAGCCTACTTAAGTTAGGTCTTAAATCCTCAATGATAGCAAAAACTACTCAAATCAGTCAGCTGTCTATCTCTGCTAGCAATAGGAAATATGAACACATAAACACTTGGAAGAAATTGTGGGTCATTTTAAAGAAAACAATATAAGAAAATGAATACAGAAAACTGAAGTACTTAAAATTAAAAGTAATCAACGCCATTTTAAATAAAAAATATACAAAAATATTTTGGAGCAAATAAGGAAAATAGAAAACATAGTCATATAGCAGAAGTAAAGGAGCAAATTAAAAGGTGAAAAGAAACATATCTCCATCATGGAAACATACAAGTAAGTTCTCCATTATAAAACTAGGACAAAGATTCACTTTTATACTCTTGATTCAGACTTATTTCATTAATGAATGCTGATTACAAATATTTTATGTCTAGTCTTGGCAGCAGATTGAAGAATACACTGCCTACATTAGCAGAGGAAAACTAAACTCTTTTTACATTAAATAGCCAAACAACTGTGCCACATCAAAAGAATAATTATTTTATTGATTATGCAAATAACAATAAACAGCGACAATCTATAATTATATTGGTTCTAGATAAAACATTAGATTCTGTAAACTGGTCTTATTTAACTTAGCTTGTAAAAATATAAACATTTCTAAGCAATTGTATATATCTTATTTAACATCTTTAGCAAAACTCATTTTCATTTTTTAAATTAGGATTGTTTTTTTTTTTCCTAGTCAATATCAATATGCAAGGGCAGGAAACAAGATTGTCATTTATCTCCTTTATTATTTGATTTGACTATTGCACTTCTAGTTAAGTACATAAAACTTAATATTTATATAATAGGATTTATAAAAAATATCAAAGGACCTTTAAAGTAAAGTTATTTACTAATGGCATACTATTAAAAGTAGTTCAGACAAACCGGTTGCAGAGAAACCAATAAACTACAAATCAGAAGGGTGACTTAAGATGAAACCAGCAACTCTCTTTATTAGCACTTTTAACCAAAATAATGCTTTGAACTTCCTCAGATACAAATTACCAAGATACTCAAAGGCCTTAAATATTACAACCAATTAATAAGCATCCGATAAAAACAGTTAATCTATTAAACCCCTAGTCGCAAATAAAAATTACTTCTAACCTTAATATATAAGAAAATATACATTGTGCAATATAAAAATAACACTAAACAAAGTAGTAGCTAGAAAATCATTCATAAAATTATCTATCTAGAACTTTTATTTTCAATAGACAAGTTATGGAGCATAAGTTATTTAAGCCTGGCCACTTAAATGCATTCAGCCTTAGCTGCCATAGTAACTCTTTTTTCTCTAGGTATAATTCAATGGGTACCCCCCCTGTTATTTCCCACAACTTTGTCGATGGCCATGTAACAAAAGTCATGGGTTCTATTTTCACAGATATGTTTTGCTAAAGCATTGTTCTGTTGTTCATTCCTAATGGCGCATTCATGTTGGTAAACCCTATCCCTTAATCTTCGATCATTTTTTTCCAAAAGTAGAATGCGCTACAGTTTCGACAAATACCCAAGTAAACCACCCCTTTACTATTACAATCTAATTTAAAACCAATGTTGTATTCCTTTTCTCCTATGCTAAAACATTTCCCTAACATCATTTTAGGGCAGTATGGGCACCTTCCACATTTTCCCATACCTAAATTTCTTCCATCAGAGGCGACCACATTTAACCTTTCCAAGAAGGTTTTAAAATGTGTTCCTCTCCTGTATACCATAGAAAAAGAAGTACCTATTCTGTCCCTTACACACCTCTCTTATGTTAGTAAGTTCCAGTTTTTAAGTAATATGGATACTCCTAAATTCACTATTGAACGTAATGATAAATTGTAGTGATGTTAATATGTCCGTCGACATATTCTGTTCCCTTGGAGTGGAGTCAACGGAAACTGCTTCAATTGCAGTCACTAAAGTTGAATTTTTTAAAATTGGTAAAAAATAACCACATAGTTACATGGATATGATTCTTCACTAACACAAATATAAAAAGATCATTAAGTTATTTTAACTTAATGTCAGATCTAAAGTTCAATTTGCATTAAACTAACATCCTATTAACAGAGATTCATTATTTGATGGAGAAGAGCAAATTTAAATGGGAGTGTGAAGAGATTAAATATTTAGAAGTTACTTTTACTTGCAATTGTAAAGTAATAGTAACAAGAAATTGCAAAAATATTTCAGATTATTAATGCAACAATAAATAAATTAAATTAGTTATTCTGTCCTACACTTATTGGACATCCTTCAATACTATAATTATATGTGCTTAATTTCTTATGGTAATGAACAGTTTATTAAGATCCAGACAAAGGTGACAATTTCTGCAGACTTACTCTTCTATGCAGACTATGCCAATTACTTATTTATACAGGGTCTGGTTAACAGTTAAGGGTATTAAGTCCAGACTGAAATACTACTAGAATGTTTCAAACGACATAATACCTCTCTACATACAATGAGTATATCTTCACATACAGCAAGGCACCAGAAGAACAGCGATACATTTTTCAGTAATATCCCTTGTTAAAGTTGTAGTATTGTGCAGAGAAATAGCTTTTCATAAAACTCAGATACATAACTAACTCCTCTATTACATGGAAAAGTAACTTGCTTAAATAACTTCACAGAGATTCAGTTAGGTAGTTTGCAAATCAAATTGTAAGTGAGCACACACATTCACACACGTGCACACACACACACACACACACACACACACACACACACACACACACACACACACACACACACATGACAGCCAGACACTGATTGAAAATGCAAAAGTTTTAACACCAGTAAAACTATGTACTGTACTGCACCAGCATTACAAGATACCTAAGGAAATATTTAAATTCATTACTATATAGTCCATTTTTAATCCAAATAGCTTTCCTTTTTCTAGACTGCTTTTGAATATGATACATTTGTAATGTAGTAATTTAAAACAATCACTTGCTCAAATCCTTTTGCAGCATGAGCTATAAGCTGCCTTTGAAATCTAAAAGCTTGCAATACTGTGTCTACGTTTATTTATGTTTATTGAATGTATTTGTTTAGCTGCGTTTTTTTACCAGGAAATTTGAACTGGACAAAGTCACTTTTCAGTGGAGGCCTAAAGAAAAAAAGTTTTAATAGACTTTCATAAAAGTTTCACAAATTAACAGAGGAGAAGACAATTGCATGGTGTAACAAACGCACATGCAGAAAGGCATTCTCTCTGTGTAAAGTTGTTTGGGACAGATCTAGCACCAGGCCGTAATATCTGCCTGAACTGTCCAGCAAAAGACAGTGACAAAACAAAATATTTGTTTCTGCCCCCTGTCCATACCAATAATGTGTTCCCAACTTCCTCAAACAAACTTAGTTGCTAGAATAACAGGTTGCATTAGCATCCATTTCTGATTAAAACAAATTCTGAGACTCAAATGTATACTATTGCAAGTATTTATTGACCTCATTCCTCAGTGATTTGGCCAAAACCACACATTTTATGAGGAACAGACAAAAAATAGGAAGCAATAATCTGCAAAAATCTAAACAGTTGAGAGATATGAAAGATGAGTGTACAAGTAATGGACTGCATTGCACTACGTCTCTGACACTACTTGCTAAGTTTTTTAAGGTTTGGAAAGCCCTGATAAATATTTTAAAAATGATATGGAATCCAAAAGGATGCCCTCCATGTTACTGAAAGCCATGCAATAACCATGGAGTAATAGTAATACAGCCACAAAATATCGCAAAAAGGCAAAAGCCTTCAGCGGTTAATAATGACAATTCCATGAGACTATCTTAAGAACAGGTTACCATCAAGTCAGAAAAATTATGTCACTGCATGAGAAATGGCCGAACAGTGATACAGCTGATGTGCCCAGTATAATATTTTGTACACAATCCTAACATAAAAATCAAAACAACTTGTGATGTACTAACTTAGCACCAAGTCAAACAGCTAATATCTATATAGATCATGGGCAGTTCATACTAGCGGTAGGAATATGGTGAGAAAAGACAGTCAATAAATGTATGGCCCTATATAATATTTTTGTTGGCCTTAGTTGCCTACATACAAAAAACATTTAGAGACATACAATGTCCACAATATTGAAACAGTGGTGCTTTAAAGATAGAGGCAAAACATCAGTACCAAATTCACACAGGACTCCACAGAAGTGCTCCTGAACTGATGTTCAATTGTGTTCTGATAGTGAAGCAGGTACGTCAAACACTTGCCCTGTGATAACTTGCAACTTCTCATTGTACAATTGCTCTGCACCTGTGAAAGAGTTAGTTGTTTATCACTCTGTTGTTTAACGTGTTTAGTTTATACTGGGGCATTGTGCACAACATCTAACATCAGTAGCAGAACAGGTATGATTAAGTCCGTTTTTTTTTTTTTTTTTTTTTTTTCTGAAACAGGTAACTAACCCTGTGCATGCTTATAAAAATTTAAGCTTGGTATTTCTTGAAACATAAATGGTAAGGCTTGATACAGCTCTGATTACTTTGAACATACCCATTTCTCTTAACTGGTTTCATCTTTCATAGTAACCTTCTCTAAAGCTTCTCACTGAAACATTTCTGCTTACTTTCTCCTAGTTGTAAATTTACTTTAGTGCACAAGTTACTCAACGTGTACTGATATCAAAGGTAGTATCTTTGATTTGTTAATTATAATTGTTTCTGTTCATTATAAGTCATTTTCACAGCAACAACTTAACTATATGTAAATATTGCCTTGTGTAAGTCTGATTAAGCTGAAAAATAATGCTCACTATTTCTCTAATGTTCTTTTGACTCATCAGGGTTGCACTACTTCCAACATATAATTAAAATTTCAAAGGTTTGTCATGTGCACATCTGTGTAAGAAATTAGTTAAGTTTTCCAAAACAATTCATCTTTGTTGCATGCTTAAAAACATCTATGGCATAAGAGTGAACACACCAAAGGTGAAATACTAAAATGGCAATCACAAAAGACAGAAGTTTCGAATGAGTCTACTCTTTCATGTGTGTCACAAGGCACTTGTTTGTTTTTGTGGCAGGGAAATGCCATTAGCATTTAAAGTAGAATGTCTGATGTCCTTGCTCAGTCTTGACAGCTATATTTTGTGTTTTGCAACCTCTCAACTGTCCCTGGCGATGTTTGGAGGAAAGAGGTGAATAATGATAATAGAGTTACAGATTATTTTTACTTAAGAGAAAATGTATATTAATTTACATTCTCTTATTTGGCAATGTCTCAAGCTAATATTAATATTTTAAAAGTGTCCCTGATTAAGTCTAGATTTGTCCCTGATCTTTTGAGAGCTATCTATAGTTATAGACTGAGTCAGAGGGCTGAATCCATAAAGGCTATACAAGGTATACTTTTTATACGTGATGTTTCACTGATGTAAAGAGACAATTACTTCAGTATCTCAGCCACTCTGCCCACATAAGACGGTTTGTACCTTAGCTACCCCACAGGAATCTTACTTTTCTGGCTGCTTTAGGCCTCCTCTGCTTCCCTTTTATCACTTGATCTTGCTGAGGAATATAGAAGAGATCTTAGTAAGGGCTCATCCTTTGTAGTGCCTCACACTAAGAAACCTCATCTTTACGGACAAAACAGAAAAGTACAAAGAATGTTCTTACATTATCATTTGATGCAGAATGGATTATCCTTTATGTTTTTACGACTGGGCTCATCATTGCTACTAGTCCTAATTCAGCATTTATCTCCAAAGATGCTGTGCTCCTGGAAGGGTTCCTATTATTTAAGCGAATGCTTAAATTTGTCAACACTGTTTTGTTGAGCGTGATTACTCGAAAAGGCAAAATGCCAGAAGCATGGAACAGCTAGGGAAAAAAAATCACTGGACCATTTTCAGGACTTTGCCATTTCCTCCAGTGTGGTGCAGTCTCGGAGTTGGTATATTTAAGTAGGGGGAGTGTGGGGAGAAGCCCCCCACTTAATTTTATGTTTGGATTTTTTTTTTTAATATGGATCACCGATTTTTTTTCCCTGGGGAAAAAATTGCTTATCTGTGTGTTCGACATTTTGGATTTTTGGGTATTGTGGATCGATTATATAGTGTTCTCTATTTAGTGTGTTTGCTAATATAATATAGACCCCTCCTGGAATGCATATTCAGTGTCACCACATGTTGTGAGGTCATAGAGTCATTGTGTAAGGGCATTAGCCCCTTAGAACACATGTCTGTCATATCCTCTAATGAAAACATTTCATACAAATCAGGAAATCCCAACAAGGATTTAAAACCTACACTCCTAACAAGGAATATACATATACTTACCCTACAGCCAAGGTTAGATAAATGGGCCCTTCTGATCACAAAATTGTGAGATGGTATTTGTGAACTATGAAGGGAGGGATGCCATTAAGATGATAAGATGATAAGGGTTTGGTCCTAGGTCCTCTCCTGTTTGGTATTTACTTCTCTGAACTCCAGGCCAACATGAAGGGACTCTGGCTGACAAAGTTCGCAGATGTTTGCAAGTTGGGAGCTATTATTAACTCCCTGAGTGATGCTGACATCCTACAGAAAGGCCTCCCTGAAACCAAGGACTGGTGTCAGAACCATGGCCTTAAGCTCAATGCCAAAAAATGTGTCGCCATTCCCTTTGGGAAAAACACGGTTCCCATGAATTACCGCATTGATGGTAGTCCACTGAACACAGAAGGCATTATAAGAGATCTAGGAATACAGGTTGACAGCAACCTCTCTTTTGACCACCACATTGCCTCTGTGGTCAGAAAGCCCTTCTATGTGGCACATCTCGTTACTAAGGGTTTTGCATCCAGGAAGAAAGAGATTATTGTCTCCCTCTACTCTTCCTTCATTAGGCCAGTCATTGAGTACAATGCCTCATTTGGGATGTACCTCACTAAAGACCTGCAACAACTGGAGAGGCTGCAAAAGTACCTCAGAAAGAGGATCCTAGGCCTTAAACATTTGCCTTTTTGGACAGACTAAAAAAAAATTCAACTATTCTCTGTCTCATATTGCCTACTTAGAGGCGATCTCTGCTTGACATACAAAGCCATGTCTAACCCAGCTCTGTTATAAATGCTGCATCTAAAGAAATCCCAATCCCTTCGCACCACATGCTCCAGAGACCTCAACCTCATTACCACAATCAATAGAACATACTGGAGGGACAGGTTCATAACCCAGGGACTGCCCATGCTATGGAATAGACTTCCCATACATGTCAAGCATAGCACCTCACTGGCCCTCTTCAAGAGAAATTTTGATGAGTGGATGTAAAATAGAACATTCACCCCAGGGATCACTCCAGTGGCTTTACTCAACAGAGGCAATGGAAACTAAAGTTGGGCGGCATGATACCAGGGTAATCCTATGGGCTAGGCTTGTAAAGGCTCCAGGGCCATTAGCCTAGTACACACCTATGAACCTATGAAACTTTAAGCATTGACTGAAAAAGAACATCATCTTTTATCACCTACAGGGGAAAAAAGGGCAAATTTCTAGTCCTTTGGTATACTCCAACTTCCCCACATACAGATATCAGCCTTTTTCACCTAAGGTTTCAATTTTATATACCATCAGAAGCACATGTTCACCATTCCCAGTGTTTGATGAAATGAATGAGTCCTGCATAAACACCATTACTCCATATCTTGTTACCCACTGCTATGATGACTGAATGGTTTGGCATTTGAATGTAATATGTACCAATCCAAACCCCCAGATCATTATATCACCAGCAGTTATTCCATTCCTCACACCATCTTTACCACTTTCATGGGATGTGTTGGCTGACCTCAGCACTAACCACTGTTCCATTAGAATACTTATCCATTTAATATGGCATTCACTGCTTCATCCATTTATTAATCTTTTTCATCATATTCTTTTGCTTTGCAAGTCTTTTTTTATTGTGACCTCTAGCCCTGCTGCCATCATGTGCTCATCTATTGTTACAGTCAATTTTTTCCTTCTATTATTATTTCTCTGTGTTTCTCTGGGTGGTGCACATATCAAGACCAACCATTTTCAGCCACAGCCTGGGTGAAAATTTCATATTGAAAATTTATGTGATAAAGAAAGATAGTGTTGTTTCCGTCAAATAGTTATAGAACTAATAGTGATGAGGGGGCTGAAATTAAACATACCTTAATATAAGATTAGTGTAATACTAGTGGAAAGATCAGTGTTATTTACATTATTTATGCTATATACAATAATGGTTTCCAGGCTCATCAGAGAATGGTCGAAGAGCAGAGTGACAAATTAAGTGAGCAAGAGTAAATAGAATTAGTATTTTTAGTGATATTACCCTTATGTAAGCAGGTGCCTGGGTTCTCCTTGAGTAGGGGGTTTTCTAAACAATTTCTGAAGGAGGTGTAGAAGAAGACTTCATTTAAATATGCAGAGGATTGCCAGAGAGTAAGGGCTAAAGTTAATACATTCTTAGTTTGCTAAAGCTTAGTTGAGCATGAGAGTGGATTGTGAATAATATCTGAACTTGTAGGAGGTTATTTTTTTCAATTAGTTTAGAAGCTAGTGGGGGAAAAGCATCTCATCATATGAGTTTAAAGAGTCGAGTGCCTAGCAACAGGTTAGCTCTTAGTGATAAATCTGCAGATTTTTTTTTAGATGTGATTTGTATTTTTTTTTTCTTTGTGAGTTGACAGAGGCTATATTCTAGCTGGGCAAGGAGCACTTCTTTCCCTACAGCTGACCTTGATAGAGCTGAAAATCATTGCCCAGAAGAGAGAATGTATTTTATTACTTGAATTTTTTATACATAGTTGATAGTTGAGGGTTTTATGTAGTCATATCCCAAGGTGTTTAAAAGAGGTGACAGTTTACATATTAAGTATTGTTAAAGTCTGGGATGTGGATGGCTGTGGGTTTTTTCATATTTTTGATAACTTCCAAGTAAAGTAAATTTTATTTTTTATTGGTTAAGTAGAAGTTTCTGGTCTGCTAGCCAGTGGTGGAGGGATAACAAATTGGATCTGGGATTGGATACTTATGAGATTTTGAGTAGATCTGGGAATTACCATGTCATCAGCATACAGGATAAGTGGTAGTGGGAGGTAATCCTGAATTTTGTTAATAAACATGCAGGAAAAGGAGGGGTACAAGAATGGATCCTTATGGATCAACTGCTATTTAAATAGTTTATGTGATAAGAAGGTTACAGTTTTCACCTTGATGTGCCTGCCTAAGAGGAAGTCTGTGATCCAAGATAAATAATTTAGGCTATCCCCATTGCTATTAGTTTATTGAGTAGAAAGTGGGGGCCTATTACATCAAAGGCTTTTATGAGGTAAATGAAAACAGTTTTGATAAGTTTGCCTTTGTTGGTGTTGTAAATGATTTCATCTGTTGGGGTCCGGAGAGCAGTAATACTACTGTGCTCTAGCCGGAAGCCTTGCTGCTTCTGAGAGATAAGATGCTATTTCTGTTTGGATCCACTACTCCCAGGTAGTGGCATGCTAATGTCTTTAAATCTATCAGCTTTGCCCATGTAATTTACAACTATCTCCTGAGCTGTCTCCTCAATCTCCAATTCCATCTTCATTTCCTGGAAGGATTTAATCACTGTATCTTCCTACTTCAATAAATTCCCTAATGTAGGAATCCTTATATCCCTATATCCTTTATTATCATCTCACAGCTTCCCAGTATGATGATTTTAGTTCTCCATATCTCCATGTCTCCTGTTGGCACCATATTCTCCATTCTTACTGCCTTAGCTCACCTTGTGTTTTATAATGACATATTTTGTTCATTGTAGTAATTCTTAATCACTCTTCTTCCATTTTTCTCTATGACTTAAGTTCCTAGTGACTTTTCTAAAAAGACTCTTACCACAGCTGATCCCCTGTCTTAATGGGCTCCCTATTCAAAATGTCAGCACTTGTAACTCCAAGTGCAGACACACCAAAAAATAAATAAATATAGGAGAAGAGCAAATATTGAACATTGTTCTTCTCCTTTAAAATTATTTTTCTGCAGCAGTACAAGTTCCCCCTGCATCCCCCAGTGTGGGGGGCAAGCACCCTATCCCTAAGACTTGCTGATATCTAATCCAAGGTCACCTCTGAAAAAATGGAAAATTCTGAGAAATGCCAGCTTGGACATAATTGGACTTAATATAAGTAAGTCCATTTTTTTTCAATCATTCAGGCTGGACATTTTGGGACTTGATAATATAGCTCCCAATGTTCTAAATGTGTTCACACTTGTAGCCCCATCATCAACCTATTTTCTTGAGAGCAGCTACATTGGCTTGCAATTTGTTGTTACAGGGTATAAATATCTGACCACCCCTATATACCTAGCTCAGACAGACTACTTCCTGCTTCATTTATTCTGCTTCAATTGTAATACATGGTTCCACCAAGTTCTCTTCCTTTACCCAAGTGATATACATCAGCACCTTTTATTCATCCTATTTCTTTACCAGCAGGACAGTCCCACACTTTTTCACATAACTGACAATTCTTTTACTACACCCTGTACATTCTTTGTTCTGAACCCTGACAAGATTTTCATTAGTTTCTTTAGTATCTTGTGTTTTGCAATCTCTGCGACATCTTAAGGAATTAAATAATTTGCTTGAATGAAGGTTTCATTTAGAAGGTATTAACTGTCATTGGTTGCCAGAATTCCAAATGAAGTAAGAAAGTTATGACTGTGAAAGATGGCATAACTCATTCTCAGGATAAGGTGAAGTTAGACTGTGAGAAAGCAATAAGTATTAAGTTCAAATCACCACAAGTAGAATGGGAAAAAGAGACGCAAGACCCAAAATTGTAGAAACACTCAGCATCTACTGTTGAATTTATACTTCTCGACTTTCTTGAATTTTGCTGAATGCCTCTGATTTTGCCTCATAATTTTAACTTACCCCTCATAATTTTTATGATTTTTTGGTAAACACCTGACAATTACGGCCAGTCAGTAATACCAGACTTTAGAGTTTCATACTTTTTTACTGTTCAGAAAATGCATGTTAATATATGTATAATTAATTTTAAGTGAATTAAAGTAAGGTTTAAAAAAATTGTCCCTGATTTGGGGCCCAAAATTGTCCCTGATTTGGGGCCTTTGCCCCACACCCATATTTTTGGTTTTGACTAAAAGTCTTGAACAAAGACACTGAGATGTATGACTGTGTTTGGTAAATGCTTTCACCAAATTCAAATTTGTCAACAGAAAGAGTAATGAAAATAGTTTGTTTTGCCAAAATTTAAGTCTTCTGTTTTTATTCACTATGTGGTAACATTGTTTATTTAGTTTAGCAGTGGGTGTTGGGGTACACCCCCCAGAATGAGGAAGTTTACCCTTAAAACACAAAAACTTATTTCATGTTGTGCTGTATTCATGAACCTGTGGCATTTGTTACATTTTCTCAGACCTGAATCCTCCTACTTTACTTGCAAGGAGCACTCACCAGTAAGGATGATCCTGAAGAAGTGCAGAAACACAAAACAACACTGAGTCTGGAATGGATCCAGAACAAGAGAAGCAAAAGAGAAGTCAAGCTTAAGGAAAAGCTGGGCACTCTTGGAAACACAGCTGTTGAAGCAGCAGATAATTCTTAAGAGGTTGGAAAAATATATGCAACAGCTCACATAAGTGTCTCTGATATTAACATGTGGATGCCATCTTGTTATAGATCATAAGGCAATAAAACCATCATTGGGATCTAGCCTTTGTAAGTGATAGCTTTCAAGCAGGGTTAATGTGACGTGAGGTAATAGATGCATTAGCTAATGAAGACCACAACCAAAAGGAAGCAAGGTTAATCTAGTCCAAACAGAAGGATGGGGGGTGGGGGTTCATAGGACTATCAATCAAAATTATATGATATGGAGATCATAAGCCAGGCAGAGTAATTAAATCATGCTGGTGGCAGTTCATAAGAAGGAAAATAATTGGCAATGCTGTTGCTTCTGATATTGGGAACATTAATTTCATTTAGTCTGATGGACATATCCTGGCAACACATTTCACTGTGCACAGTAACATTTCAAAGAACACATTTCTAGTACATGACACGCTGTAGACTACTACTAAACGGAATCCATTTATGTCATGGCTGAGAAGGGCCTAATCTGCACTAGATAAGACAGACGTGCAGATAACATGATAGGTTATTTGCCAAAAAACATTTCTCATCAAAACTTTTACTTTAGCTTAATGAAATTGGCTGAGTCATAATAAATGAAAGTATTGATTCCTTAGTTCATGAGCTGATGGCTCTTATGGAGCAACCGAGGTAAACATACGACATGAACTATAGATTGAAGTGGTAAAGTGAAAACAAATTATGATGAGAATAGCTAACGTATTACCCAGGCCTATAAACAGTGTGAGATAAACCTTTAAACTCAGTTATGTGAATAGAAATGCAGAGCACACTGTTCATTAGAAGGAAAAGCTATAGTGCTGTATTCCCATTTCACTTATTCAGGTGCAGTTTAGTAAGGATAATTTGCAGGTACATTGATGAATTTCATTGAAGTAGACAGGAGCTTTTCCAACAGATGCTAATTAGCACAGAATTTCCTTTCTCATTTAATCTTTGTCAGATACATACAGATATAAAAACATTAAATGGCATGAGGCTGTAGGCTGTATAAATACTTGAGATGTCACTCTGGCAGGCCATTTGGAATTAAGCAGCTGAATCATCTGTGGCCCAAAGAATATAATGGCCATTGACAGTTCCTTTTGTAAAAAAAAAAAAAAAAAAAAAAAAACACTTTCAATAATAATTGAAAAGAAGTATAATATGCAACAAAATGCAGCTTGTGTCAAAACATACTGTTCATTTTCATATGGAAGGACTTTATGTCTAAAGCAGATTTAGTTCATCACTACTAAATATTCATATAGTTTGAAATGTCTCAGGCAGCACAATATTTGAAAAGATTTTTGTGCTTTTAGTTTTCTCAAATAACACTGCCATTAGGCCATTATATAACTGCACATCTGATTAGGATTGATGTGTACACACACACACACAAACACACACACACACACACACACACACACACACACACACACACACACACAAAAATTGTGTGTGTGTGTGTGTGTGTGTGTGTGTGTGTGTGTGTGTGTGTGTGTGTGTGTATGAGAATGTGCGTATCTGTGCATGTTTGTGCATGTGTGAGTGTGCGTGTGTATGTGGGTTTGGGGGGGGGGTTCAGCCTTGAAGCTATATGTGGCCAATTGTTTTGAATATCCAACTGAGCAGCATGTTTTTGGTAAACACTGATGTAGACAGAATATTCAAATTGCCCAATGTCACTAATAAATATCGGTATGACAGCCTTCACCATGGAGTAGTGAGGCACAGATCTTGGCACTGGATCACACTATGCTGTCATTGCATATGTACCCATATTTATTTTATATTAAACCATTTTGTAGTGAATGGAACACCATGATTATGCTCCAAGTTTTGGAAAAGATAAACTTTTTAAGCAGGTGCCTAGTATGAGACCAAATTTTAACGGCAGGTTGGGATGCTTAGCAAAAGCGTGTTAAGTACCATAAATGCTGATATGATCAAATCTAGCAGTAAGACTATCAGTGGACAGTGCTAATCAATAAAGAACAGATAATGAAGGTAAAATAGATTCTAGAACATGTTAGAACTTCATTCTGTGACGTGGCAGAATTAAGCATCTAAAGCTTTTTAAGGCATTAGTTCTACAGAGGTAGACTTTGCTTCTGTCTGCTGTCTAGTAGACAGCACTAAGTGTTTTACTTGCTTTCAAAGACTGTAAAAACTAGTAAAACACTTCTCACTCCTAAACTTTTTTTCATCACTGTTAGTACACGGAGTAGATAAACATCCATGAAATGCAAAGAATTATGATCTGGTCAAGGATCATAACCCTTTATTACAATTTATATTCATGGATGCCAAGAGCCGCCTCCTGAGCTTTGATTCTTTAGGTGAATTTCATGGCATTGATTTCTGCAACACATAGGATAGTTATGAATGGATACATGACCGTAATCCTCTGTATTTAAAATGCTTAAACTATAGTAAAAGTTGCAACACATTAAACCTTACTTATCCATTAACCAGGTGTCATGTAGTTAGTCAGTTCCAAACCAGATATGTGATACATCTCTGTCCCATCTTTCAAATCCCTATTTTAGTATTTCTACTACCTACCTTCCTAGGATAAATTATCTCACATGATCTCTCGTGTTGGTCAATGTTTTGAAGCACACATGGCTCCTTCTCAGTACCATCCTCAGCTTTCTGTCTCCTTCTTCCTTTTATCCGTTTCATTCCACCATTGTATTTTTCTCTAATCCACTTGCTTGGCTGTTTTGCCAGGCCAATATAATCTTTTATATTACTTTTTCAGTTTAGGCCACCATATTCCAAGACTGGCACCCAAAACATTCTTAGCCCATAGCATCTTTGATTCTTTCTCTTAGTGTCTTGTAAACACACACCTGTATCACCTCAGCCCAAATCTGTATCCGTTGCTTATCTCATGACGAGATATGCATCTTCTTCTATGCATCTACAACATTCGCGACTGTGAATTATTGTACAATTATGCATATTAAACAGCACAAAGTTTTATTGGAAAAGTACACATGTGAGTTAGATATACACTAATACATCCCCAGTGTGATGTGCCATTGAAGTACATGTGTGAGATGGTTAGACACTGATACATCCCTTGTGTGGTTATGTGCCATTAGTGAAGTACATGTGTAAGTAATTTATACACTGATACATCCCTCGTGTGGTGATGTGCCACTGATGAAGTATGTTTGTAAGTTTAGTTATACACTGATACAGCCCTTGCCTGCTGATCTGCTATTGGTGAAGTACATGTGTAAATTGCTTATACATGGATACATCCCTGGTGTGCTGATGTGCCATTGGTGAAGTTCATATATGAGTTTGTTAGACACTGACACATCCCCAGTGCGATGATCTGCTATTGGTGAAGTATATGTGTGAGTTAGTTACATACATACATTCCCCAGTGTGGTGATATGCCATTGGTGAGGTACACCTGTAAGTTGGTTATACACTGATACTTCTCTGGTTTTGTGATGTGCCATTTGAAAAGTACATATGTAAGTTAGTTATACACTGATACATCCCCACCGTGGAGATGTGCTACTGGAGAAGTGCATGTGCAAGTTAAATATATAGTGATACATCCCTTTTATGATTATGTGCCATTGGTGAACTACACATGTAAGTTAGTGCTACTCTGATACAGCCTCAGTGTAGTGATGTGTAATTAGAGAAGTACAAGTACATGGGTACATTAGTTATACACAGATACAGCCCCGGTATTGTGATGTGCCATCAGTGAGGTACATGAGTAAGTTACTTATACACTGACACATCCACTGTGACTTGATGTCTCATTGGTGTAGTACAAGTGTAAGTTAGTTTTACACTGATACATACTTGATGTGGTGATGTGCCATTGGTGAACTGCTTGTGTGAATTAGTTATACCCTGACACATCCCTGGTGTGGTGAAGTGCCATCGGTGAAGTATATGTATGTTAGTTAGTTATACACTGATCCATCCCCTGTTAGGTGATGTGCCATTTTTTGAGGTACATGTGTAACCTAGTTATGCACTGATACAGCCCCAGTGTGGTTATGTGCCATTGGTGAAGTACACATGTAAATTAGTTATACACTGATACAGCTCCAGTGTGGTTATGTGCCATTGGTGAAGTATATGTCTACATTAGTCATACATCGATATATCACTGGTGTGGTAATGTATCAGTGGTGAAGTATATGTGTAAGTTAGGTATACACTGATAAATCCTTGGTGCGGTGATTTGCCATTAGTGAATTACATGTGTAAGTTACTTATACACTGATACATCCACTGTGAGTTGATGTCTCAATGGTGAAGTACACGTGTAAGTTAGTTTTACACTGATACATCCCCGATGTGGTGATGTGCCATTGGTGAAGTACATGTGTGAATTAGTTATACCCTGATACATCCCTGGTGTGGTGATGTGCCATTGGTGAAGTACATGTGTAAGCTAGTTATACACTGATATAGTCCCAATGTGCTGATGTGCCATTCATGAAGTACACATGTAAGTTAGTTATACAGTGGTCCATCTCTGGTGTGGTGATATGCCATTTCTGAACTACATGTGTAAGTTAGTTATACACTAATACATCCTCGGTGTGGTGATGTACCATTGCTGAAGTACACGTGTGAGTTAATTATACACTGATACACCTGGTGTGGTCTTTGTATATCTTGATAGTCTTATACCTTTCTTCCTGCTTTAACTTTCTTGTTTTTTATTCAGATTTACCTTAACTCATCCATCCTTTCTTAGCTTTTTCTCTCCACACATTTCAAAAAATCACCTTAATCTAATCCTCCATCTAAATAATCTACACCTCAAACCTATGCTCCAGGTCCCACGCGTGTTTTCTGAATTTCCTTTCCTTGCACTATTTCTCTTCTAAGTGACCTCTTGATTCACTCATAGTATAGCAACTTACCTTACTTTCCCATGTTGCCCTCTCATTTCTTTAAATGTTTTAAACTCTTAATTATGCCAATTCTTAAACAAATGCTACACTTTAAACATACTCACATATATTTCCTGTTGCTGTAGACTTTTCTGGGCTGCCTGTTTCTTACCCTAAATTCACCACCCAACTGTTTCTATCACATTCAACCAATTCTGTAGTTATGAGCATTTACCATTCCAGTCCACTCAATATCTCCATATCTGTCATATACACACATGACCTCCAGCCCATTTACTCAGTCTTCATTATCCTACAGATATCTTCTATCTTTTCTGCACTCTCAGTCTTGCATGCCTTTTCACTTGTTATTAATTATCTCATCATGCCAGACTAAGCATGTGGCACCTCCCTTTTCTACCCCTTTGCTCTGAATACATTTTCCATTGTTCTTTACACTATCTCAGCATCTGTGCTCCTAGAATCACACTTGTCCCAGTCCCCTTCAGTAAACACATAATACCGAATGATGCTTGATGACCTTTATTAAATTTCCATAACATACTGTAACTTTGTTAAGTAATATTTATTAAATACAACTGAAACATAGTATAGTTGATACTAATTACAGCATAAGCATCCATGTCATGTTAACCAGGACAGCGTGACCTTGCTCATCCTGACCCAGTAAGCAGCGTCCATACCTCCACTCACTTACTTTACTTATGAAGCAGTGTCCCATCACTCACTTCATTTACCACTTATTGAATTAAACATCCAACCAAATAAGCAGCATCCTTACCTCCAGTCACTTATATTTACCACTTATTGAATTAAACATCTAAACCAATAAGCAGCATCCTTACCTCCAGTCATTTATATTTACCACTTATTGAATTAAACATCTAAACCAATAAGCAGCATCCTTACCTCCAGTCATCCAAACCAAATAAGCAGCATCCTTATCTCCACTCAATTATTTTACTTATCAAGCAGTGCCAAACTGCCCGCTTTCCTTTCCCAACTCATTGAAATGAACATCTAACACTAGATGGGGAACAGAAGAGTGCAAGCCTGCTCCTCTTCTTTGCCCAACAGCCTGACTAAGCTGTACCCCCTCTCTCCTACAAACTTCCAACAACCTAAATGCCCATTAAAAGGCATTAAGCCAAACATCATCTAGTGTACACCATCCTCTCTAACCGATGTGGATACATGTCATCACCTCCTAAAGCCCTATCACATAGATAGCCAAAGTAGCCAAATGTCTAAACAGCTGAAAGTAAACCATTGACCCCTCTCCACTGCTAAAGCAATGGACAATATATTAGCTAAATTCTCACCTGACTACTAATAGTAGCTTCATAATGATTCCCAGGTCATTACCTGCCAAATGTACCAGCAAACACCAAACCTACACCATGTGAAACCATGCGAGAACAAATGCACATCATGCCTAACTGCAGCCCTGTTTTACTGTCCAATGTACATAATAATGTCCAAAATGAAATTTCCTTTCCAAATCAATATAATAGCAATCCCACCATTACTCGACCTACCCGATATAAACAAGAAAACATTTAATGACATCGTAGCATTGCTGACCAAGTCACCCTCTGAATGACTTCAGTACATCCATAACAGAAAATGCCACATGAACTGTAGCCCAGTAAACCTCCATTACCACCTCCAACCCTCACAATGCAGACTATCTTGTCATTAGCCAATGTCAGTCAGTCTTCACGCTATCAACCTATTCCAACCCTTCAGGGGTTACGTATATATATATATATATATATATATATATATATATATATATATATATGTATATTTGTATATATATATATATATATATATATATATATATATTTATATATATATATATATATATATATATATATATATATATATATATATATATAAATATATTGCTTTCACAAACTTAGAAAGTTAATAGAACAACAGTGTTTGTACCAGCATGAATTTCTCGAAGTGGGTGAAGTCCGAAACTCAAATGCCCATAATTTTCCAGCTCCACTCTTTAAAGATTTGCCACTAACTTGCCAAAAAAAACAAAAAACAAAAAAAAAGGAACAAAACTATGAAGCAAAATCTGACCATTCTAAAAAAACTGTAGAGTTGAAAGGCATGGTTATGAGAGTACTTACATTGATGCAGAAATAGTATTAGCTTCCCCTGTGGTACTGCACCATAACCAGGACACAAACACCCTATGGTGTATATCCTGAATGTTTCCATAAGTTTGCATTTGCTTTAGAGCAAACCACTCTGTTTGTTTATTCATTTCATTTATTCATTTCAAAATTATATAGATCTGCTTCAGGCAGCTGTTTACTGACATAGAATAAGGTAAATATGACTCGGCTCACTCACACCACCTACATTCTTACCGTCATGCATGCCCTCCTGCTACGGCTGTTAACCTCACTGCCCATGTTTGGCATATTACTGCCACTTGTGGGTGCAGTCTGTGCAAGGCCATCCTCACAACCTCTTGAGGCAGAAATCTGGACAAAGCCCCAGACAAATGAGAGACAAAGGCCCCAAACAGGTACCATATGAAACACTGCTTTCCAAACTTCCAAAAAGTCCAGGAAAATACTGCAGTAGCATGAATCTTCGCACAAAAAAAAAAAAAAAAAAAAAGGCCGTCACTCTACTGTCTCAACTTGAGCTATAAAAGTAGGACAAAGGCCATGTTCCAAACTTAGAAAGATCAATAATTTGCAACCAACCCAGTGGAACACCTGCACTGGCAAGTGTGCACCAACCACAATCCCTTGACAAACAGATCCAGTTATGTGGCAACTTTTCAGACACCCTGCAAATACACAATACTGCAAAATATGTCCTACTTACCGGACTTGCGCTTCCCATATTCTGTTAAAGACCTCAATTAACACAGAAAGGATGTAGTTATGAGTATGACTATCATGCCTGTCTCTGTTCTAAACATCATGATCATGTTTACATAAGTATAAAATTAATTAATTCATAATTAATTTGTTCATCCCTTTAGGAGGCAAAATCCATGCCGTTGAAGAAATGAACCAGAAACTACACCTGTATCCAACCAAAATGCATAATCCTACCCTTTAAAGTTGAACTTCAAGAAAAGAAAAAAAAAGTCAAGAAAAGAAAAAAAAAACTCTACCATCATTACTCACCCCACCTTTATACTACTATTAACCCAAGATCTCCCGACACCCGATAGTACCTACAGGTCATCTTGGTCATTGTAATTGCAATATCAAGTTCAGCCAAAATGTGATTCCTTACCCAGTTACACTTGCATAAACCCCTTATGCCCCCCCTTACCCTTACCTCATTTCGTCTCAATCAACCCTCATTTCCATTTAACCCTTTCATTCCCACTACCCTCTTAATTACCGCTTCTATATTTATCTAACCCCCTCTGAAGATGTCCCTGGACAAATTAGTTTGTTACCAAACCTCATTTGTACTTATTACATCTTCATAATATTACCTGATGGAAAATCCCTTAGATGCAAACACTTAGGGTCATCAGGTGCACTGAGCAGCAATCACCCAGTAACCTTCCATCCCCACAGCTCCATCACTGACATCCATGGGTTACTTTCCTCTAACAATATCTCCCAAACTCCTCACTGATCTTTGGAATCCTCAGCAGTTACGCCTTTCTTTCCTATAAAACAAACATGTAGCCTCCTGCAAAAAGTGGACTCTGTAGCTGTTATCAACACTTCTGAGCTCTTTCCTCATCTAAATTTTCATCAATAACAAGATGAGAGTCAGTGAAAGCCAACACTCTTGTCTTGTGCCCCTGCTACAAATATCTCAGTTCCATTATAAGTTCACTATCTAAATTATTCCTCATCAGTGCTTAAGCAAAAAGCTTCATTTAGCTGTAGTAAATGTTTTTTTTATGTATCAAACTCAACCACCCCCAACTCCAAAACCCATTGAGGAAATATGATAAATGTTAGCATACTGAAAGAAGATTACACTAAAAGCAGCTATCGGTGAGTCTGAAGTTTGTTATTTTCTCACTGCTTTGTGCATAACAAGTAGTTTATATTAGTTGTGAAAATGCCAGGTGCCTCCATCCACATATCGGCACAGAGAAGACAACCTGCCATTTCAAGGAATCAGCCTGTCTAATCCTCATTTTTTCTAACAGCTGTAGTTTTTCTTTAGCCTTAATCTTCTATGCAGTGAGTTTCTAATGCTTTTTTATCCCTTGCCCACCATCATGAGTTTTTCTTTCTGTCTCTACCCTTCGTTTCCTTGAATGCTGGCATTAATTCATTGTAACTCCTATGCATAGTTTGTTTCCTCTTCATCCACTTGCCCTTTTCTGCCACAACCTAAGTTCCATTCCTGACTGATTTTGTTGCCAGTTCATTGTCTATCGTAGCACATTTTCTTTGTTATTATCCCTTCTGCACTATGTTTAACCCTCACTCCTTCTAACGTCTTCACTAACACCCTCCAAACTTACAGTTTTCACTGTTCTTTCCTTCATTATGTTACTCAGCTACTGCATGTTTTTTTCTCCTCGATTATCTGCTTTCATGGATTCTTCTAGCAGCACTTTTTTTTCCTTGCCCACCTTCCATATTGTGCTCACATGGGCATAGTCAGAGGTACACATCTGCCATATCTCAGTTCATATATAATTTCTGATATAGTACCTCTGCTTGCTTTTTTCATTTACACAGAAGGTAACCTCTTTGTTATCCCTGTTTAGAGAATGGGTGGCCTGTAGATCTACCCATTGAAAAACAAGTCCAATGCTTCATGCCAACATATCAAGTTGGCGTGGATCTCAGAATGAAAGTAACATAATGGCCACCATTATTTTTACACTTGCTAAGCCACGCTTTCACTGTTTAGTGAGTGTAAAAAAAAAATGTGTGTGTGTGTGTGTGTGTGTAGGTGTGGGTGGGGGGGGGGGTCTATATTAGATACTCAAAGTTCCCTAACTCCGAACACCTAATGGTCAAACCATTAAGTTTGAACTTCGACTATGCAAAAAAAAAAATACAAAACGTTAAAATCAGTAACTTGTTGTAACCAGGGGGCCAAGTCTGCCTGCACTTGAGCAGCCTACCTGTCCTTGGGGGAAGTGACCTCAGCACAAGAAGCTGTAGTAATTGGTTGTTTGGGACCATTTCTAACTCTTTTGTAGTTCACTGCTTAAAATCCACCTCTGGGCATTTTTTTCTGGCTATACTGCTCAGACAAGCTCCACGTGGGTTTACAGAGTGGTCCTAGCAGCAGGGAATTCAGAAAAGCGACTACCTTCTGGATTTAAGTATCTTTGCCTTTTTTTCACTTGAAATAGCTTCTGTAGCTTACCTTGAACTAGCCTGAACTGTTTTTTAACTGATTGCTGCATTATTTTAAAATCTGCACTTAAAGTTGCATTTTAGTCGAATTTGATCGAAAGTTTGCTTGTTTGTTTGTTTAATTTAACTGTGGAGGCTGCCCACTAAAGTGTGCTAGCCTGTGTAACTAATTTATCACTGTTTCTGCATTTTCTGTGTGTTTCAACCAAAAAAAACAAAAAAATAATCCTTGATTTCCCGCCTTCCTCGACTAGTTTAGACCAGTTTACAGGCATTGCTGTATTCTGGGCTGTGGTGTAGTTCCTGTGTTGTCCATTACCTTACTTGGATAGAAGGAAGTTTCTTTGCTCACCAGGGGGAGTGGGGAGCTTTGAGCAGCCTACCTGTCCTTGGGGAAGTGACCTCAGCACAAGAAGCTGTAGTAATTGGTTGTTTGGGACCATTTCTAGCTCTTTTGTAGTTCACTGTTTAAAATCCGCCTCTGGGCGTTTTTTTCTGGCTATACTGCTCAGAAAAGCTCCACGTGGGTTTACAGAGTGGTCCTAGCAGCAGGGAACTCAGAAAAGCGACTACCTTCTGGATTTAAGTATCTTTGCTTTTTTTCACTTGAAATAGCTTCTGTAGCTTACCTTGAACTAGCCTGAACTGTTTTTTAACTGATTGCTGCATTATTTTAAAATCTGCACTTAAAGTTACATTTTAGTCGAATTTGATCGAAAGTTTGCTTGTTTGTTTGTTTAATTTAATTGTGGAGGCTGCCCACTAAAGTGTGCTAGCCTGCGTAACTAATTTATCACTGTTTCTGCATTTTCTGTGTGTTTCTACCAAAAAAAAACAAAAAAACAAAAAAATAATCCTTGTTTTCCCGCCTTCCTCAACTAGTTTAGACCACTTTACAGGCATTGCTGTATTCTGGGCTGTGGTGTAGTTCCTGTGTTGTCCATTACCTTACTTGGATAGAAGGAAGTTTCTTTGTTCACCAGTGGGAGTGGGGAGCCTTGAGCAGCCTACCTGTCCTTGGGGAAAGTGACCTCAGCACAAGAAGCTGTAGTAATTGGTTGTTTGGGACAATTTCTAGCTCTTTTGTAGTTCACTGTTTAAAATCCACGTTTGCAAGGCTTTGCGCGGTCGTGCGCATAGCGCAGCGTCGGTTAAACAAGGTTAAACTTTTTCTGGCTCCGCCAAGTCTGCTCTTCAAATTTTCCCTTAAGGAAGCTCTACTCTTAGTAAAACCAGACTACTCACTGTATTATAAGCCTAGCACTTGTTCTCAATACTTCTCTACTAAGTAAGCACTCTCGTACTAAGTAAAGCACTACATCTACTTACCACCCCTGTGAATATCCACTTCCCTTAAAAGTATACCACTCCCTTATACTGTTCTAGCATGTCGAGTGGTAGATTACTGGCGTCATCTCCAGTTCAGCTGGTCAATCTGGGTATCTTGAGACAATGCTACAATTGTCTCATGTACACAGACAACCCTCTCCTCCTCCCAACAAACACAAATACATGTGAGAGATGCAACTATATACCCAAACTGGAGGCTGAACTCTCTCAACTCAGGGCTGGCATGACCAAACAGGAGGAGATGGCAACCACACACACAACAATCCCAGTCCCACATAGACCTACCACAACTGCAAACCAAACACATAAAAACACAAAGACATACTCGAGGCTCTAATAAAAACTTACCAAAACAACAGAGGCTCCCAAAGCAGACATCCAAAATCCACCACCTCAAAACAAAACACATGCAACACATACTTCAATAAATCAGTGTGTCAACCAATCGCAGCCCTTAAGGCCAAACACCTTGCCTGATACACTAGTAATAGGTGACTCCATAGTCAGACACACTGATGTCCCACTGACCAGGCTGAACAAGGAGAAGGTGACTGTGAGCTGTCTATCGGGAGCTAGGATCCGCCACATAACACACGCACTCAGGTCACTCCAAAGCAAGTACAAATATGACTCTGTCATTGTCCATGCTGGTGTGAATGACCTGAGACGTACCTCCCCGGACTACACGAAAAGAGACATAGAGGAGCTCTCCGATTATGTAGCCCAGGCTGGTATGACCCTGACCCTGAACAGCATCTTGCTCTCACCAAGAATTATACCACAATACAAAGACAAGATGATCAGCTTTAACAATTCGCTCAAGTACTGGTGTTATTCTAAGGGGATCCAATGTCTGTCTGCCTGGGATGATATGTTGGACAAGCCACGCTGCTTCGAAAGGGATGGCTTACACCTGTCACCACTGGGCTTCCGGATATTGGCTAAGGCTCTTGCCACCCCCATAGTTCCTTTTTTAGGCAAGGCTCAAAAGACAAACCCACCTCCTTAGAAAACAAAAATGGAAAAAAACTAAGGGTAATGCTGCTCAACGCCAGAAGTCTAAATCTCAAGATGCAGGCACTTGATGCACTCCTCAGCGTGGAGAACATCGACGTCTGTGCAGTAACTGAAACCTGGTTCAAGGCTCCTGAGAGCACCCCAGCACTACCAGGCTATACCTCGTATCATGCTTTTCAGCCACAAAACCCGGGCCGAACCACAAAGGGAGGGGGAGTGTCCATATTCATAAAGGACACCCACACCTCCAGGTTATTAGCAACACATGAAGCATCAGAGACCATACAGGTGCAACTAACCATAGGCAAAACTGCTATACAACTGGTAGCATGTTACAGACCACCCTCCCAATCTCAAGAACACCACTCAGCCTTCCTGAAGACATTGGAGGATATGAATGTATCACAAAATACCATCATACTGGAAGACTTTAACTACCCAAACATAGATTGGGTACATTATTCTAGCCCTAATACCCTAGCCCAAAGGTTCCTGGAATTCATAAATTCAAATGCACTGGAACAACTAGTCACCTCTCCCACTAGGGGAGATAATATACTAGACCTGATCATCACAAACATGGGGACAAAATGCTCCACACCGGAAGTATACCCCTCACTAGTGAGATCTGACCACAAACTAATCACCCTGGATATACATATCCCACATCCACCCCCAGCACAAAAGACCACAGTGAAAAACTTCTCAAAAGCAGACTTCACTCTTCTTAAGACTGAGATGGTATCCTTTAAGCCCACTGTGCCAGTGGATACCACATCCCACAATGCTGAATCTTTCACAAATGCTTTCTATGGACATCTCCAAGAATGCATGGATCATGCAATCCCAAACAAATCCAAGTTCCTCTCCACCAAATGTAAGCGTCCTGTCTGGTGGACCTCAGCCATAAACAAATTGTATAACAAAAGAAGGAAGCTACTGCACGTCAGAGCGAAATCCCATGAAGGAAAGACATCTCTGATCAACATTAGCAGAAAACTACGTTCTCTCATAAAAACATCCAAGGCAAACTTTGAGAGAAAAATCGCTAAGGACACTAAAGATAACCACAAAGCCTTCTTCAGCTATGTTAGAAACCTGGGCGGAAACCCTCAGATATGCTCAGAGTTGGTTCACAACAACAAAAAATACACTGAACCCACAGATATTGCTAACATTCTGGCAGACAGGTTCAGTGCAAATTTCTCCCCTCCTTCACCCCCAAAAGAAGAAATACTTATCCCAGCTGAATGTAATCTACCTGTCATCTCAGATGTCCAAGTGAGAACTGCCCTAAACAAAGCAAAAAACACAGCATCAATGGGACCTGACGGTATCCCGGGTTGCGTGTTACGTGAACTCCAAGAGGAGCTAAACCCACACATAAAAATGCTATTTAACCTTAGCCTTACTTCGGGATATGTACCTGAACACGGGCGTACAGCAACAGTGGTCCCACTCCACAAGGGGGGGTGCCTCTACAGACCCTGGAAACTACCGCCCCTTAAGCTTAACTAGCCTGGTCTGCAAAGCTATGGAAAGAATCATTATGGAACTCATAAACAGAGATATAGAGGACCTACAGACACTTGACCCCACCCAGTTCAGCTTTGTAAAGGGCAGATCCTGCCTTTTAAATCTGGTTGACTTTTTCGAAACAGTCACTAGAGCCATTGATGAGGGCAAAGCAGTCCATACAGCATACCTGGACTTGGCTAAGGCCTTCGACACAATACCCCACTCAGGCATCATAGATAAGCTAAACAGCTTAAAAGTAAACCCTTATGTCACTAGATGGGTTCCAAACTGGCTAAAGGACAGAACCCATAAAGTTAAAATCACTGGAGCAATGTCAGACTCAAAGCCAGTCACAAGTGGTGTCCCACAGGGATCTGTCCTGGGACCCCTCTTGTTCGGCATTTATTTCTCAGATGTTAAAGCAAACATGGGAGGGCTGTGGCTGTCAAAGTTCGCAGATGACTGCAAACTAGGCGCCATAGTCGATACACCAGCAGACACACACATCCTACAAAAAGGCCTCATTGAAACGGACAACTGGTGCCGTAGTCACGGCCTTAAACTAAATGCCAAAAAATGTATAGTCATCCCTTTTGGAAAAAACAAAGTACCCACAAATTATCACATAGACAGCAATCCACTGAGTACGGAAAAAGTAATCAGAGACCTAGGGACCCAAGTAGACAGCGACCTCTCATTTGACACCCACGTTGCCAAAGTGGTTAGAAAAACATTCTAACTTGCACACCTCATCATGAAGGGATTCACATCCAGATCCAAGGATGTCATTGTACCCCTATATTCCTCCCTCATCAGACCCATGATTGAGTACAATGTTATGTACCTCACCCGGTATTTGCAACAGCTGGAGAGACCACAAAAGTACCTCGCCAAAAGGATCAAGGGTCTCCAACATATGTCTTATTCTGCGAGACTAAAGAAACTTCAGCTCTATTCAGTAGCATACCGCCTGCTCAGAGGTGATCTCTGCCTGACATACAAGGTCACGTCCAATCAGGATCTGATGGACATGCTCCACCTCAAAAAATCCAAATCCATCAGGACCACGAGAGCTAAAGACTTAAACCTCAGCACAAGTATGAATAGGACATGCTGGAGGGATAGATTCATAACCCAGAGGCTTCCCATGCTTTGGAACAGGATCCCAGTTCGTATTAGGCAGAGCCCCTCACTGACTCTCTTCAAGAGAAATCTTGATGAGTGGATGGGAGATCGTAAGTTTACCCCAGGGGTCACATCTGTGTCACTGCTAGACAGGGGCACAGTAAACTAATTCTATTATATAAGGGGACCTTCATTGTGTCACTACTAGACAGAGGCACAGTATTCTAGATTTATTCTGTACATTTTTGTACCATTTCATGGGGTGGCAAAAGCCACATCACTATGGCTAGGCTTACAGATGCTCCAGGGCAGATAGCCTAGTACTATACTATGAAACTCCCACACCACCCTCTACTTAAATATACCAACTCCAAGATCGCACCACATTGAAGTGAATGGAAACCTCCACTTACGGAGATTTCCATTCAAACGCTTGAACTTTTATAAATTCGAATGTATGGTCTCAACCATATGTGGTTCCAACTTGTAAAAGTTTGACTACGTGAATGGAACCTGTGTGTGTGTGTCTGTGTGTGTGTGTGTGTGTGTGTGTGTGTGTGTGTGTGTGTGTGTGTGTGTGTGTGTGTGTGTGTGTGTGTGTGTGTGTGTGTGTGTGTGTGTGTATGTGTGTGTTTATGTCTGTATGCTTGAGTGTATGTGTGTATGCGAATGAGAGATCGACTGAGCCATTTTTTTTATACGTGTGAAACAGCGCATTTGCTGTTTTGCGAGTGTAAAAGTAAATGAAACATAAAGAAGTGCGTGTGCATGTGTTTTTGTTTCTGTCTGCATGTGTGAGGGTATGCATGCTTGTGTGCATGAAAATGAAAGTGTGTATGTGTGAGTGTGAGATGGAGAGTGCAAAGAGGGACAGCCATTGAGCAATGGGAGCAGCAGTTGAGATTTCATACTTCTCCAGCTCTTAGCTCCAGATATTGCCATAAAGCCTGAAGTAAGGGGACAGCAACGGCTCAAAATAGGGACAGATTTTAAATATTGCTGTTATAAAATCGCAAAGTTTCTGTAATGATAGAGTTTGTGTGAGCATAGATTTTCTGAAGCGCAATTACGTGTGAGAGAGAACGTGAGATTGAGCGTCCACTACTAGCAGCAGCAGTAAAGAGGTCTGCATACCTTTTGACCTCTTAGCTCTAAAGCCTAAAATAAATGGGACCAAAAGCTCAAAAACAGAAACCTATTTTTAAATATTGCTCTTATAAAAATTAGAATGTTGCTTCAATAACAAATGTATTAGCATGAACTATGAAACTCAAATGTATGTCATTATTTATTGATTTCAATCCCCAATGACTGGCAATAAACCACACATTTTAGGAGTAAGAGACCAAAACATGAAGTAAATATATGGATATTTTTTAACAGATTATATTTTGGATGTAAAATACTTCCTCCAACACCATTTACATACACTACACCAAGTATGAAACATTAGGTGGAAGAGCTATTTTTTTTCACTTATTTATTCTTTGTTTACTAAGAAAGTTTGACTTGGAACAAATCAATTTTCAGCAAGACGCCTGAGGAGAAATGCTCCAAACGCATGTCTTTGTAACATGGGAGGAAACCAGAGTACCCGGAGGAGACCCACAGGAACGCAGGGAGGACATGTAGACTCTGCACAGAAGGCACACCAGCTGAGAATTGAACTGGAGAACATCTTGCTGTGAGGTCACAACTTTAACTAATGCACCACTGCACCATCAATAACATATTTTTATATCAATAATATATTATAATATATTAAAAATATATAGCAATAAAAAAAATATTAAGTAAGTAAAATACAACAATTTTACAGACAGCCCATTCTCCAAGGGTAATAATGCTTTTGCGTTGGGCCTCATAACACCCTTGGGTGGGCATTATTTACATGATAACACAAACCCTGTTGGGCATTTTTGCTTGCTTAACAATCTGCTTGTGTCTCTTACCCTCTGTTGTACCCAGACTATGCTTCAGAGTGATTTACAATTTCCAGTTGCTTCCTGGTTTGCTAAACACTGACTTTCTCTGCTGCCATGGTATATTGGGTTCTGCCCACTATCATCCTGTTTCTTCTTTCCTTAAGCTTTCAGAGTGTGCAAAGAAGTTTCTGATGATTCTGTCATCATCTTCACGTGATGTGTATATTCCTTCCTTCCTTCGTTATTGATTATCAGCTGCATACTACTCAGAATTATGACAAGTGAGCCCTATTTCAACAAGCGGTTGTTACAAGTTTGGGATCCTGGTCAGTCCCAGAAGATACATGCACAAACACATTCTCATACTACATAAATATGGATGGGTATTTGAAGAACTGCCAGTTCACCTAACCGTGCATACATGGATTAGACAGCAATCTAGAGCTCTAAGTGAAAATCTTTTGAGACTCAGAGAGGACACACAGACTCTGCATAGAAGGCAGCCCACCCAGAATGTAAAGTAGAGAACAAAGAGATGTGAGGCAGCAACTCTAACTGCTGTACCATTCTGCTGCCATTTAATTTGTATAACAAATCCAAAAAAATTACAAGTACGTAATTTGTATTGCATCTTTTAAATGTCCGTCTACGTTAGTTTTTTCATAGCACCACACTTCCTCTGACACCGGCCCCCTTTGCTTCTCACCCTCCTGTCACCATTCTCATAGACTTATTATAACGCTTCTACTTTCCCATATGAAGATTACCTGAAGGTATCTTTTATAAGCTTCACCTCAGGTAACATGACTGCCTCAACCCCAATGTTTTCTTGCACTTCCCTTTCCTTTATCAGTTGGATTATCGAGTCATCTGATGGCCTTTAAAATTAACACTACCATATGGCTTTTCAGTATCTTCCTTCAACTCCTTCATCCCCCTTATCCAAGATGGTCAGACATGAAAGCATATCTGTATGATGAAAGTCTTGGTACAAAAGTGCTTGTTAGATTATCATATACCAGGATAGTCGGAACTCTTCTTTTGTTCCCCTTTCATGCACATCTTACAGTCATGTTCTTCACCTTTTCTGCTGCACATTCACCCCTTGCTCAGAGGTGATTATTTCAGCCAGACCTTCATTACAATGCAAGCTGATCTAACATAAAATAAAGGAATTGAAGCACTTATAATGAGCAAATGAACTACTGTCTGGTTGATGTTGTATGTTAAGATATTATTTAGCCAGAGGCTGGTCTCCTTGGCCTTAGTTAATCATAAAAGTGTTTTGAATTATATAATGGCTGTAGCATTTGGATCCCATGTTCTTGTGAAGTATTGGAGAAATCCTGCTTAATCAGCATTCAATAAATCTGGACCACCTTATTGCTCCATTCTTCTTATCCCTGTTGTTTTTAAGTATTAATTCTTCACTCTCTAACCATCCTACATTGTACCCTATATTTAAGGCTAATGACAGTCATTTCCAGGTTGTTATACTCTCAGTAAGTTATCAAAGATATGGTGCAAATTTCTAAAATGAGTTGGAGGGAAACATGCAATTCTACATTGGAAAAATACAAAAGTTGTGATGCTTAGACCACTGCAAGTCTCAGACAGGATCCATCTGAATTTAATTTAATTAAATATTTCAGGGTAAAAATAAATCTAAAAGGCATTAAATACTTAGTAATGTACCTGGATCAATTTCTTATTATGGAATAACATCTCTTTTAAATTACAGTTATAGTTTCCTTCTGCTATATGAATCACACTTTAGATTATTCACGGTTGACGTCATGTCTTTTATAGAGAAAAGTACTCTAATGGCTCAGGATGAATGTGACCTGATCCTGTTAGACAGCACCACCTCTAAACACCTACAGGATCTACAAGTTTTCATCAATAATATTTGTGTGTGTGTTTTTCCCATTTAGCACATAAAAAAGTTATCTCTAAATTCTTATAGCCATCTAGCTCCCATTTAGAGAATGCTCTGATCCTATTCCTTTTGGCTCTATATCAAAAGTGGAAGAACTGGAAACCCAAGTCCCAGCACTTAACAAATAAAAAAAAGATAGCAACTAAAGCCGTTACAGCCAGGGAGTACAAATAAACAAGACAAAGCAACCACTGACAGAGTCACAGACACTTTTATTTTAATATTTTAGATTTATTAAAATAAAACAAAATAAAATAAAAGTCATAGTCTCCATCTGGCTCAGCTAGTTGGCTGCTTTGTTTTATAATTCCTGGCACTTCAAAAAATTAAGTGCAATTCCTAGAAAAAAAATTCTGAAGCTTATTGCTAACTCAGCTCAAGTAAACTGGCTCAACATTCAATATAGTGCAGTCACCTTAATATCCGGGGCTGTGACCTACACATTCTCTTGAAATATACATACTAGTTCAGTATAAGAGATAGAATATAATCTGATGTTGTCAGTCTTCATTCATTCTTGACTGTTGGGTTTCAGTTATGACCCTCAAAACCGACTTGGCTGTTATATCATGCTCACACGAGCCAAAAACTCTCAAGCCAAAGCTACCCATAGTGCCTCTCTTCCCTTTCTCTCAGATCTCTTCTGCTGTCACATTGAAAATTAGATGCATCAGCTGTGGTCTCAGCCAAGTGCTAGATTTTTTGGTATATATATATATATATATATATATATATTTTTTTTTTTTTCTTATCATCTCCTCTTTGACTGTTTTTTTATTGTGCCTCTCTTTGTTTTTGTTTACTGCTGTGTTTTCTTGGTGTGAGTGATATATAATACCCTTTTCTTACCTTGTCGGTAAATGCTTACTTACCATCATTGCTATAGGTCCCACCCTTCACTCTTACTTTTGGTAAATTTTTAAATACCATTGGTGATATTTTCTTTCTCTTGTTTCCTTCTTTACCCTTTTGCAGGTATTTTTTCTGACTACCACTGTTGGTACAAAAAAAAAAAAAACAAAAAGAAAAACTTCACTCTGTTTTTTTCCATTGGTTGTAGTTCTGTTAGTGTGCATGTAATATAAGTTTTGTGTCTGAGTACATATCCTCTTGAATTTGTGGAAGATGATTGAGAAACACAAGGGAACCACAGGGTTCAAGCAATGTGAAGAATGTGGCAGGAAGATGCCCAACTCGGATGGGCATCTGTCTTGTGTTTATTGTTTGGGGGTGACACACTTAGAAATTCAACAGCTGTGTGAACTCTGCAAGGATTTCAGAGCTCAAAGCAAGTTATTGGTCAACAGACCACAGTGCCAAAGAACAAGAGTACACCCAGGACTAGGTATTCCCCATCTATAGGCCCCTTCTTGGGTCAGCAATTAAGCCCATTCATTGAAAGGCCAGAATCGCCCTTAGGGATATCTGTCCATTCCACCAGGAGGCTTTCAGAGCTTGATGTAGGCAATTTAGTTGATCAGTTCTTGGAAGTCTCCCTACCCCACCTAGGACCTCTCTCCTATCTGGAGCCAAGGTTTACTCTCCAAGGACTCCCACTTATCCTCTTCCTTCAACCTCCCCACAGGTCTTGGAGCCCTCAACTTTGATCCTCCCAGTGCCAACAACTTCAGTGCCAGTGGTGGACCTCACCTTGGTTCTGGAAACAAATCTGTGGTCAGCAGCTCTGTTGGAACCAACTTATCGATGGGACAGTGATTTGGCTACTGGGTCTGTGATTCCTGGATTGGCTCCAATGTTTTCCATGGCACTGTCTATGGTTCCGCTCATGCCTCCTTCTCTGGAGGTAGGCTCGTCAGAGCAGGGTGTGACATTGGTTCTGAGGTTATCTTTCTCAGTTCTGGGCTACCATCCCTCTTCAGGCAGGCCTGCCTTCCAGATTAAGGAGAGAGCACTGGGCTCTGCAGGCTCACAGCTGGCACCATCCCTATCTGTCACATATGTGTATCCTCTGGCTCGCAGCTGTCACAATCTGCTACACTGGGACAGTGGGCACAAAAGCAGCACCCTATTGGAGGGTCCCCTCTCTTCAGAGTTCTCCTCGGATCATCCCTCTGAGGAGCCACCTCATAAGGGAATGTGCAAGAGGAAGCACCTGGATTCTCCAGAAGAATCAGTCACTGAGGATACATTTTTTGATGAAGGGGAAGGGTCCCATCGGTCACCCCTGAAGATGTCTCCTTTGGAGACATCCTAAAAATTTTAAAACAGAGGGGTGATTGGAAATCCCCTAACCCATCCTCTGAGGAATCTGTTTTCTTGTGGGCCTTTCATGCCCAACCTTCTACATCTTGGATGACCCCACCTGCCAATAAACTTGTAAAACTCATCGTGCGTTGAAGGCCTTTGGTACTACGCAGCCAATTCCCTGGAGACTGGACAAAATTATTTTTGCACCCAAGGATCAGCCTCACTGGTCAAAAGGTCTAGCAGTTGATGCCATGGTGATGGTGGCTGCCACAAGGAAGGAACTCACCGAGGAGAGTCCAACTGCCCATCCTCCCAAGCAAGAGTCCAGGATGATGAACAGATTTGGGAAGTGGGTTTTTGCTTCATCGACCTTCGACATATGGTCCTTTAATTTTTTGGCACATTTTACGCAACTCCAGAGGGATCTGATAACTGAGCTTTCAGAAACCTTAGCAGGATCAATGTCTGATGAGGTCCGTGAAAGGTTGCCTCTCAGCTTGATACCCTAGAGTCCACCTCCAGCTCATCCATGCAGCTTATTGCAAATACTGCCAAAGGGGCGTCCAGAGCAGCAGGTACAGGCATTGCCATTAGGCGTTACGCCAGGATGCACTTTTGTGACTTTTCGGACCCCTTCAAGTCTTCCTTTATCAATTTTCCCATTGATACTTCATCTCTGTTTGGCCCGAAAGTCAGAGACACATTATCCAGGTGTGAGAAGGACAGAAAGACCCTTTCTCCTCTGGGCATGTGTTTTTCCACTCCTCAACGACCTTACTCCAGGAATCAGAGGAGTGGAAAGATGTAGTTCAGAAAGTCCCAAGGGTCTTTTCAGGACACAAGTGGTGAGTATTCCTCCCAGGGAAAAGGGGTGAACTCTACTGGAAGATGCCTCTCCCATGACAGAGGGAGCCTACGGACCAGGGTTCCAGGAATTCTTTCTCTGAGCAACTCTACCAGTGTTCCTGAGCAGTGGCCCGATTGCTTACCTCTGGAAGCAGTCAGGGGAAAAATTTCTCTGCACCATGCAGCCTGGCACACAATAACATCAGATTCTTGGGTGCAGACAGTAATTAACAGAGGTTACTCTGGGATAACAATTTGTCTTCCTTACTTCCTGTTAATATTGGAGTCCCTCAAGGCTCTATCTTAGGTCCACTTCTTTTTTCCATATTTATTAACGATCTCCACTTGAACATACCCCACGCCACTTGCATCCAATATGCAGATGACTCTACCTTAATCTGTACTACCAATAATATACCCTCACTCCAATCCCTAACCCAAACTGTATTCCAAAAAGTAGAAAACTGGTTCATGCAACATCGTCTTCTCCTGAATCCAAAAAAAAACAAAACTACTTCTTTTTACCCCAACTCATAAGTCACCCACTCCATTCTTCTCTATAACCTCCAATAATGCTACTAATATAGCACAAGATACTACCACCCGCCTACTAGGTGTCACAATCGACAATCATCTTAACTTTGATGACCATATTAACTCCACCATAAAGACTGTCAACAGAAAACTTGGTACCCTCTACAGAATCAAACCCTTCCTACACCCTCAGCCAGGCAAACTATCGCACAAACTCACCTCATTTCTACCCTTTTCTATGCCTCTGCTATATATACCAACCTATCAAAAAACAACATCTCCAAACTTTCTACCTGCTATAATAGTATTGCTAGATTCAGCGCATGCTCTCCCTTTAAAACCCACCACTGCCTTAACCTTAAACAACTAGGATTGTTAGAAATACAGAACCATATACTCTGTCAACAGTTACTTATGACACAAAAGATCCTATACCACCCCAACGATACACCCATCCTCTCTAATCTGATCTCTCCATATAAAAATATGGCTACACTATGTTCTGCAAATAAACTACTTGTCTCCTTAACTAAATCAAACAACAAAGCTGGTGACTCTCTTTTCTCAAACACTGTAGGAAAAAAATGGAATCAGCTCCCTCCTGAACTATCTACCCTAGCATCTGCTTCTCAATTCAAAAAACAAATAAAAGAACATCTAAAAACTAAGTGGATTTGTCCTTGTGCAAACCCAGACTGAAACTTGTATTTCACTCCTACTCCAACCCTACCCCCTCCCTCTTGCCTCCAAAACTTATTTCTCTCCTCTTGCTTTATTCTTAGTAATTTGATAGGATTTGGGAACTTTTTCTTTCTGCAGTTGCCCTGGTGCTGTCTAGTGCATTTGCTTGTTTATGTCTGGTCTGGCTTTTGCCTAAATGTTTTGTAGTCACCGTTTGTTAGTCCCATTTGCTTTTCTCATTTTACCTATGTTACTATGGTACTGTTGCTTTATTACTTTATTTTACTTGTTTGCTTTTGTTATATTGTTATTCTTATGCTTGGAGCTTTTCTCCCCGGGCCTCTACTGAAAATGGACATGTATCCAGTTAGACTAGCCCGGTCAACAAATGTAAAATAAATAAATAAAAATAAAAAATACCATATCCTCTTCAATCTTTGCACCAGACAGCAAAGATGAATCCCTGATGTTCCACCCAGTCAGAGAGGATATAGCAGCACTCAAAATCCAAAAGATGCTTCAAAAAAGAGTAATTCAAACAGTCCCATCAGACCAAATAGGATCTGGATTTTACTCAAAATTCTTTTTAGTGCCAAAAAAGACAGGGACTGGAGGCCAATCTTAGATCTCAGTGTGCTGAACAAGTTTGTTCAACAAACAATACTTCATATGGTCGCGGTTCAGTCTATCATAAGATGATTGGATGTGCTCCATAGATCTTCAGGATATGTATTACCACATAAAAATGGACAAATGCTCCAGAAGATACCTCCACTTCTGGCTAGGAGCCAGTGATTACCAATATCAAACACTGCCCTTTGGTCTCTTCAGAGCCCCAGGGTGTTCACCAAATGCATGGCAGTGGTAGCAGCTCACTTAGGGCTACAGGGATTCTGGGTGTTTCTATATTTAGCTGACTGGCTCCTCATTGCCTCCGCCAGGCATCTACTGCTTTCCACCTTGGACTGTATTCTAGGGCTTGCAAGGTTCTTAGACATCTCGATCAACAAGGAAAAGTCAAAGTTATCTCCCACACAGGACATAGAATTCAACGGAGCAAGACTAAACACAAGATCCTTCATGGCTGCTCTTCCTCTTCACAGGCTGCAGAAGTTGAGGTTGTAGCTAAAATGATACTCTTTGAAGACAAAGTTCCAGCCTGCCAGGTCTTACAGCTCCTTGGGTCCATGGCAGTGGCAATCAACTTAGTTCCTTTGGCAAGATACCACATGAAGTTACTTCAATGGCTTCTGGAGTCATAGTGGTCAATCTTAACTCATCCAGTGTCTTACACAATCAGAATAACCAACTGGAGCAACCAGGACTTATATTGGTGGATGAAGCCAGAAGACAAATTTTGGAGCTGCACCTTTTCCCCTCTCATCCCAAGGTCATAGTGACCATGGACACATCCCTGATAGGGTGGGGGGGGGGGCATTTTCAGGGAAAGACAGTCCAGAGCACTTGGTCCCCTACACTGGCCAGTTTGCATATCAACATCCTAGAACTAAGGGCAGTGCTCTTAGTATTGCAAGCATTCCAATCTGCCCTCACTTCAGGGACAATTGCTATTCAATCTGACAATATGTCATTAGTCTGGTAAATCAACAAACAGGGGGACCAAATCCTACTCCCTTTGTCGGGAAGCCCTAAGAGTTTGGCAATGGGCAATCACCTCCAACTGTTTTCTGATAGCAATGCACATTCCAGGGAATTCCAGCATGATTGCAGACAAAGTGAGCAGATGCATTCTCCTGCCTCATGAGTGGTCTCTCAATCCTGATATTGCAGCGAAGATTTTTCATTGATAAGGTCAGCCTTGCTGCAATCTGTTTGCCTCTCCCACAAATCACAAATGCAGCAGCTACTTAGCCCTGGTCCTCCCTCAGGGGGATTCCACGAGAGATGCCCTTCTACATGTTTGGCCCCCCAGGACTTCTTTATGCCTTTCCACCAATCCCCCTAATTCCCCAATTTTTGAAGAAAACCCAATGGTTGAGAAGCAAAGTGATTCTCATTGGACCTTATTTGACAGTAGTTGTGATATTCCACCAAAGTTGAACTGTCCACGATCAATATATATATATATATATATATATATATATATATATATATATATATTTAATTTTCCTGTCAGAAATTGATTTTAAGGGCAGAGTTGAAGAAATATGCTGCCACTCAGTTCACATGCTGGCCACACCTCCTCAAACTCAACAGTCAAGAAAATAAAGTAGAATCAAGTGAAGCATTTACAAAATTCCTTAAGGAAAATATAAAAGTATTAGATGAACACAGAAAAATAATAGATAAAGATATAACTGTGACAAAAATTAAACCGCAAATCAAGAAACTAAAATTAAACAAAGCCCCAGGTAATGATAATATGACAACAAAGATGTTTAAACTAATAATGCATTAAATCTATTACTAAATGTGCTCACATCAGTTAAAGGCGGTAATAAATGCCTTCCTTCTTGGAAATACACTCAAGTATCACCAATTTTGAAACAAGATAAAAAACTCGATGAGTGTACCACATATAGACCCATAAGTTTATTAAATATAGATTCTAAAATATTTATGACAGTTCATGCAAACAGAATAAAACAAATATTGCTGTTATTGAGAGAGAACGATCAAATAGGATTCATTAAAAACAGAAATACATATGACAATATAAAGAGACTTTTGTCCCTTATTGATTTCATAAACAAAACAAAAATAAAATGAACATCATTTGCTTATATATTAACAGTGCATTTTATTCCATGAATTGTGATTACCTTTGGCTTACACTGGTCAGTATGGATTTTCAAAAAAAATTTACCTCACAAATAAGGTTTCTTTATGATAAATCTTCAGCGTACATAAAAATAGGATCCTGTTTGTCAGAGCCTATTACCATTACAAAAGGTACAAAACAGGGCTGTCCACTTTCTCCTTTGTTAGTAATAGAACCAATAGCAAATTTCATACGTGCAAACCCAAACATTCAAGGAATTCATCTAGATACTGACCTTGAGTTAAAGCTTCAACTATTTGCAGACAACATTTTATTGACTTTAAAAGAAGATAACACACTAAAAGAATTATGAAAAGCAACAAAACAGTTTAAGAAGATTTCTGGACTATCATTTAATGAAAATAAAAACAATATGTTACTAATAAATATGAACAAAGAAACATTAAATGAAAAATATCATAACTATCTATCTAGAAGTGATACAATCAAATACTTAAAAGAGTTAAAATTACAAATGACATAGATACAACAGTGCAGCTTATTTATAAAGAGATTTTAGATAATATCAAAGAACTCATACAAAAATGGGATAAGCTATTTTTTACCATGGAGGAAAGACTATTGGCAGGATTCACGAAGGCTTACATGGAGTTCAAAAGTAGTGTAAGCCTCCGTGTAAGCCTCCCGATCCAGGAACAGCCCAAACCTCCATGTAAGAGACAGCTAACACGTCTCTTGCATGGACTGGGCGTGGAAATGCTCAATACCTCATTTGCAGCTCAAAGATATGCAAATGAGGTATTTGAGCAATCCAAGAAGCCTAAACCAGTCCGTGTAACGTGTTGCAGAAATGTACTCAGCTGACAACTGAGTACATTTCTGCAAAATTGACAACGGAGCTATGTCAGCTCCAAATAAAGGGTGCATATGTTTCATTTAGCATGCCAATGGCCAAATATGTGGCCATTGGCATTAAAAAGTGTTGCAAAAGCATTTTAAATAACTTTTTTTTTTTTCATGGGATTTCCATGTGTAACTGCAGCGCACACCGACGCAAACGGGGTGCGCTGCCTAAAACTGAAAACCGAAGCTTATAAACCCACAATTGTGGGTTCAATGTATTACATGGAATGACAATGCAGGGACTAGCAGACCAAAAACAATATGGCCTCCGTGTAGTGGTTGCCAAGGGGGGGAAGCTCCGTGTAAGAAATGTAACTAAGCATTACTAGGCAATCCTATGTAAATGAGAGTTACAATACTGAATCACACTGCCACATAGGTAATGAGCACTGTCTGAGTAGTGTAAGAGTTATAGAAGGGGGAGGAACAGAGTAAGAGGTAGGTGACATCACGGGGGGGAATGATAGAAATAAATGTATCAGATTGGAGGGCAATGTAACATGACAGATGACAGACAGACAGCAGGGAGAGAGGTGTGTCCCAACAGAACACTAGGAAAGTCAAGAAATAGAGGGTGCACACTATCCCTACACTCAAACTTTCTTGATATACGTGCATGCGTGCGTGTGCGCGCGTGTAAGGCAGGTTCAACATGTGGGAGCGTGTTGCAAACCATTTACAACGGTTTGCGCGGGCGTGCACGTGTGTAAGGCTGTGTGCGCGCGTTTTAACATGAATCAGCTAAGTTCACACCGTGTAAGGATGTGTGCACGCGTGTAACACCATGTAAGGATGTGTGCGCGTGTTTAAGTAACTGTGAGCGTGCTTAAGCTGGTGTGCACATTGCTCCCCCTGAGGAAACAGTGAGGAAAAAGGAAACAACCAGATTACAGGGAAGCTGCCAGAGGATACTGCTGGAGTTAATTGGTGGAAACAATTGGAAGCAGGCAATTACACAGGCAGACTAGAAGCCCAACCCAGCACTTAAAACACTGCAAACAGCAGTGCAGGGTGTTTCTCACAAGAGATACTGCAAGAAAGGAGTAAGCTATCAGAATTGAAAACTGAAAAAAGCTGAACTCAGAGCAGAAATGCTAGGGGCTGCCATAGCTGTCATAATCAGGCATAGGCAAATTGCTGAGGGTGGTGACAATGCAGATGCTGACAGACAGCCCAGAGTGAGGAGAAGGAGGAGAGTATACAGGCCCAGGGTCACCTACCATGGGTTACATGAGCTGGAGATAGTAGAGCGCTACAGAGTGGACAGAGACCTTCTGCAGCAAGTTGTTGAGCTGTGCAGGCCACGTCTCACACACAGAACCAACAGGGGGGAACCCATCCCAGTGGAAACCAAGGTATGTGTTGGCCTAAGAATACTAGCAACAGGTACCTTCCAGAGACCAACTGGTGATATGATGGGGATATCACAGGCATCAGCCTCCAGGGTACTGCATCAGTTCCTGGATGCCATGTCAGCACATGTCGGTGATCATGTATATTTCCCCAATGCCCGTGAGGTATTGGCCAGCAATATGTGTCTCTTCCAGCAAATAGCGGGATACCCTGAGGTACTGGGTGCAATAGACTGCACGCACATATGCATCAAAGCACCAGCCAGTGAGTGGGGTAGAGCCTATATTAACCGCAAAGGATTCCCCTCCATCATCTGCCAGGTCGTGTGTGATGCCCAGGGCTTAATAATGAATGTGTGTGCTGGCTGCCCTGGGAGCTACCACAATTCCCACATCTGGCATCTGACGCAGCTGTACCAATCATTTGCCAGTGGGGACTTCCCACACGGACACCTAGTGGGGGATGCAGGTTATGCACTTGAGCCGTGGCTGATGACACCCATCAGAAATGCACACACACCCGAACAGGAACGCCATAATGAGGCACACGCACAAACACGTAATGTCATAGAGCGTGTGTTTGGGCTGCTCAAGTCACGGTTCCGGTGTCTGGACACATCTGGTGGAGCCTTGCAGTACACACCAACTACATGTACCCAAATGATCATGATACGTGCTATGCTACATAATATGATCCTGCGGAAACAGCTGCAGCACGACCAGCATAGGGCTGGGCCAAACATACCCCCACCATTGCCAAGGCCACCACAGGCAGAGGGAGACTCGGAGGAGGAACAACCTGACCTTGCCCCAGTAGGCAGAAGGAGGCATGCCCAGTATGCCCTGGCCTTGGCAAAGAGGCAAAGCATAGCACATACACTGGCTCAGTAGGAACCCTGGGACTGATACCCCCTCCGACTCACTCATATAGTAACAGGGATGCCTAACATGACACAACCTGCTTCCAAACATGTACAGGGAGTGTAGTATGTGCATCCGACAGAGGCAGCCCTGCAGCACCACCTGAGGCATCAATGCCATGTGTTAAGTAATGTAACACCATGTACCATATGCACACCTGAGGACCCTTACTAGCATCCACCCTCACCAATCATAAACCACAAAAACACAAACCCACCTTCATAGGTACCACAAGGGATATGAACCTAGATGTAATGTTACCCAATGCCAGAAGTATAAACAGCAAGATGCGTGCAGTGTAAACGCACACAGTATAGAGAATGTAGATATCAGTGCTGTAATAGAAAACTGGGTCAAAGCCCACATCAGCACCCTAACACTACCAGGTCACACCTCATACAGTGATGTACATGAGCAAAAACATGGAACAAGCTACAAAACAAGGGTGACTAGCAATAAATGTCATGGATAACCACACCCCCATGTTGGTACCACAACAAGAAGCAACATGGATTAGCCATGGTCAAATACCAATGGCTAAAACTGTCTACTACTATATAGCTTGCTGCAGACCACTGTCCTAATAGCAGGAACTGCACCAGGCTTATGTTCATAGGTTCATAGGTTCATACTAGGCTATCTGCCCTGGGGCATTTATAAGCCTAGCCCAGAGTTTTGTGGCTTCCGCCACCCCTTTAGTTTGAAGGATAATATGCCCATTATTTTGCTGTGCCTCTGTCAAGCAGTGACACCGAGGTTATCCCTGGGGTATACCTGCGATCTCCCATCCATTGGTTAAGATTTCCCTTGAACAAAGCCAGCGAGGTGCTCTGCCCCACATGTACCGGGATGTTGTTCCACAGCATAGGGAGTCTCTGGGTGATGAATCTGTCCCTCCAGCACGTCCTATTAATAGCCGTTTTTGAGGTTTAAGTCTCTTGCCCCTGTACTTCTAATGGATTTAGAGGTTTTGAGGTGAAGCATGTTCATTAATTCCGGGTTGGACATGGCCTTGTATGTCAGGCACAGGTCACCTCTGAGCAGACGGTAAGCGACTGAATAGAGCTGGAGTTCCTTGAGTCGGGCAGCATAAGACATATTTCTGAGACCCTTTATCCTTCTGGTGAGGAATTTTTGGGGCCTTTCCAATTGCTGCAGGTGTCGGGTCAGATACATTCTGAATGGGGCATTGTACTCAATCATTGGTCTGATGAGTGATGAGTACAGGGGAACAATGACCCCCCTTGATCTAGATGTGAATCCCTGCATGATCAGGTGGGCAATGTAGGTCTTACTAACTACTTTGGCAATGTGAGTGTCAAATGAAAGGTTACTGTCAACCTGGGTGCCCAGATCCCTGATAACCTCTTCTGTGCTTAGAGGATTGCCACCTATATGGTAACTAGGGGTAACCTTGTTTTTCCCGAAGGGTATGACTATGCAGTGTTTAGCGTTTAACTTTAGGCCATGGCTCTGGCACCAGTTATCCATTTCTATGAGACCCTTCTGAAGGATGTCTGTGTCAGATGGGTTTTCAACTATGGTTCCCAGTTTGCAATCATCTGCAAACTTTGTCAGCCATAATCCTCCTGTGTCTGCTTGTACTTCTGAAAGGTAGATGCCGAACAAAAGTGGGCCCAGGACTGAGCCCTGTGGGACACCACTTGTGACAGGCTTGGAGTGTGACATGGCGCCAGCAACTCTGACCCTGTGGGTTCTGTCACTTAGCCAGTTTGCAACCCATCTTGTGATGTATGGGTTTACATTTAAGCTGGTGAGTTTTTCAATGATACCCGAGTGGGGTATTGTGTCGAAAGCCTTTGCCAGGTCAAGGTAGGCTGTGTGGACTGCCTTGCCCTCGTCAATGGCCTTGGTGACTGTTTCAAAAAAGTCAACAAAGTTTAAAAGGTATGATCTGCCCTTGACAAAGCCAAACTGGTTTGGATCCAAAGTCTGCAAGTCCCCTATGTCCTCATTTATGAGTTCCATTATGATCCTCTCCATAGCTTTGCAGACCAGGCTTGTCAAGCTGATGGGACGGTAGTTTCTGGGGTCGGTGGAGGCACCTCCTTTGTGAAGTGGGACCACCGTTGCCGTATGCCACTCCTTGGGTACATATCCTGAAGTGAGGCTAAGATTAAACAGCTGCCCTAACTGCGGGTTTAATTCCTCATTGAGTTCGTGGAGCACACAACCGGGGACACCATCTGGTCCCATGGATGCTGTGTTTTTCGCCTTAGATAGAGCAGTTCTCACCTGAGCATTTGAGATGTTTGGGGGGCTACAATCCTCTGGTATAGATATCTCTCCTTTTGGGGAGGAGAAATCTGCACTGAACCTGTCAGCCAGTATGTTGGCAATGTCTGTAGGTTCAGTGATTTTTACATCATTTTGAACTAATTCTGAGCATATCTGGGAGTTTCCTCCCAGGTTTCTAACATAGCTAAAAAAGGCCTTATGATTGTCTTTTTGAGTCCTTAGCGATTTTTCTCTCAAAATTTGCCTTGGATGATTTTATGAGAGATCTCAGTTTTGTACTTATAATGAGCAGGGGTGTCTTCCCTTCTACGGATTTTGCTCTATCTTGTAGTAGCTCCTTCCTTTTGTTGTAGAGCTTGTTTATGGCTTGGGTCCACCAGACTGGATGCTTGCCTTTGGTACAAAGAGTCTTTGTTTTGTTTTGGATTGCCTGATCCATGCAGTCCTGGAGGTGCTGGTAGAAGGCATTTGTAAGTGATTCAGCGGCTTGGGTAATGGTTTCCGCTGGCTTGGGGGCCTTGAAAGAGACCACACCAGTCTTTAGAAGTGTGAAGTCGGCTTTTGAGAAGTTCTTCACTGTGGTCTGTTTTATCTGGGGGGGGTGGGATGTGGACTTCCAGTGAGATTAGTTTATGATCTGATCTCACCAATGATGGGTATACTTCTGGTGTTGAACATTGTGACCCCATGTTCGTGATGATGAGATCTAGTATGTTGTCTCCTCTTGTGGGGATGGTGACTAGTTGTTCCATGGCATTTGAATTTATGAACTCTAGGAACCTTTGGGCTAGAGTGTTGGGGCTTGAATAGTGATCCCAGTCTATATTTGGATAGTTGAAATCACCCAGTATGATGGTGTTTGGAGATACATTTATCCCCTCCAGTGTTTTCAGGAAAGCTGTGTGAGGTTCCTGAGTTTGAGAGGGTGGCCTGTAACATGCTACTTACTGCAGAGCAGTCTTGCCTACGGTTAATTGCACCTGGATGGTCTCCGATGCATCGTGCATTGCCACCAACCTTGAGGTGAGGGTGTCCTTGATGAATATGGACACCCACCCTCCTTTCTTGGTGTTGTCCGGATTTTGGGGCTGGAACACATGATATGAGGTAACACCTGATAGTGCCGGTGTGCTGTCAGGAGCCTTGAACCAGGTTTCAGTCACAGCACAGACATCGATGTTCTCCATACTGAGAAGGGCTTCGAGTGCGTGCATCTTGAGGTTGAGACTTCTGGCATTGAGCAGCATTACCCTTAGTTTTTTTCCTTTTTTGTGTTCTAGGGTGGTAGGTTTAGAATCTGAGCCTTGCCTAAAAAAGGCACAATGGGGGTGGCAAGAGCCTTAGCCAAAATCCGGAAGCCCAGGGGTGACAGGTGCAAGCCGTCCCTTGCGAATCAGCGTGGCTTGTCCAGCATGTCATCCCAGGCAGACAGACATTGGATCCCCTTTGACTGACACCATAGTTTAAGCCAATTATTACAGCTGATCATCTTGTCTCTGTATTGTGGCATCATTCTTAGTCTAGGTAGGATACTGCTCAAGGTCAGGGTCATACCTGCCTGGGCTACATAATCAGAGAGCTCCTCTATGTCTCTTTTCATGTAGTCCAGGGAGGTACGTCTCAGGTCATTCACGCCAGCATGGACAATGACTGAGTCATACTTGTACTTGCAGTTGAGTGACCTGAGTGCTTGCATTATGTGGTGGATCCCAGTGCCCGATAGGCAGCTTACTGTGACCTTCCCCTTACTCAATCTGGTGAGCGGGACGTCAGTGTGTCTGACTATGGAGTCACCTATGACGAGTGTGTCTGGCATTGTGTTTGGCCTTAAGGGCTGTGACTGTTTGGCACACTGACTCTGTGGTCTATGTGTTGCATGTGCTGTGCCCTGTGGAGGCAGTTGTTTGGGTGTCTGCTTTGGTGGCCTCTGCCAAATTACCACAGTGAAACACATGTATAAAGCATAGCTTGCACCCCTACAAACCAATGTGGAATCCATGAAAAGCCTTGTGCAGGTCCAGAATATGGGACACACTGCAGAACATGTTATACAGGCATACCATGAACACAGCCAAGAGTGCTTGGAGTCTGCAATCACAAACAACAAGACACAATGCCATACACCCAGGCATCTGGCATGCTGGACTCCAGCAATTACTAAACCATTGAAGAGAATGAGGAAGCTACCACATGATAGATCAAACATAAAAGGTGAAGTAATCAGTGATCATTAGTATGGCAATAAAATGTGTCCACACATACAATCCACTAAGGCCAGGCAAAACAAATAGAATCTGTGAATCCAGTGGCAATGTGACACCTGTTCCAAGTACACACACAACAACTCACCCCAATAAATACAAATGTATGTGATAGACGCAACCAGGTAGCCAAACCAGAGCCTGAGCACCCCCAAATCAGTACTGTCAAAACTAGTCAGGAGGACAAGGTATCCACATACACCACAAACCCAGTCCCACATAGACCTACAACGACTGTAAACCAAACACATAAACACAAAAACATTCCCAGAGGCCCTAATTACAAACACACAACACCAACACAAGCCTCCAAAGCAGACACTCAATAAAACAACCTCCAGACATAGCACATGTAAGAAACAACATGCCTGATACAGTTGTAATAGGTGACTCCATAGTGAGACATGCTGCTGTTCCAGGGATGGCTTGCACCTGTTACCCATGAGTGTCTGGATGTTGCCTAAGGCTTTTGCAACCTACAGAGATCCTTTCGTAGGCAAGGCTGAAAAGACCAACCCACCACCATAGAAAACAAAACTGGAAAGAAACAGAAGGGTAATGCTGATCAATGCCAGATGTGTAAACCTCAATATGCATGCACCTGAGGCCCTCCCCAGTATGGAGAACATCGATGTCTGTCCAGTGATAGAAACCTGCTGCAAGCCTCGTGACAGCACACCAGCACTACCAGGTAATACCACATATCATGTGTTATGGCCACAAAACCTGTAACAAAACATAAAAGGAGGGTGAGTATCCATATTCAGCACAGACACCCATACGTCCAGTTAACTGACAATGCTTATGTCATTGCAGTCCACCCATGTGCAACTAACCATAGGCAAGACTGCTGTACAGTCTGTAGCATGTTACAGACCACACTCTCACACAGAGGAACCCCACCCCACTGTCCTGAAGACAGTGGACAGTATGAATGTACCACCAAATACAAAACAAGGTACACACAAATTACCACATAGGTGGTAAACCATTATGTGTGGAAGGAGTAATCAGGGACCTAGTGACACAAGTGGACAGTCAACTGTTATGTGACAGTCACATCGCCAATTTGTCTAGGAAGACTGTCTATATTGGACACTGTATCATGAAAGAATTCACATCTACGTCAACAAAGGTCATTGTGCCCCTATGCTGTTCCGCTATCAGACCATATTGTAATACAATGCCTCATTTGGGATGTACATTACCTGGCACCTGCAGCAGTTAGAAAGACCTCAAAGGTACCTCAGCAAGAGTCAGAAAGGGTCTCAAATATATCTCATATGCTGCCTGGCTGTAGACACCACAGCTGAATGCAGTCACATACTGCCTACACAGAGGCATTGTATGTCTGTTTTACAAGTCCATGTCCAACACAGAAGTAATGGACATGCTCCACCCCAGAAAACTCAAAGCCATTGGAGCTGTGTGAGTCAGAGATGTCAACCTTAACACATAATCAAATAGGATGTGCTGGAGGGACAGATACCTAACCCTGAGTCTCTCCACACCCTGGAACAGAATACCACTACATGTTAGGCAGAGCCCCTCACTGACACTCTTCAACAGGAAGTTAGCAAAATGGATGGATAATTGTAGATGTACACTGGGGGTCTTTACTGTGTCATGTCCAGACAGAGGCACAGCTAAGTAAATCATAAATGGCCATAATATACACATAGCAAAGGTGGAAAAGCCACACACACTGTGGCTAGGCTTACAAATGCCCTAGGGTGGATAGCCTAGTATGAACCTATGAACCTATTATGATACAAAGTGTACAGGACACTAAGGATAACCCCAAGGCTGCTGCAACTGATGGTAGTAAGCGTATTGTGAATTCTCGGATATGCTCTGGATCACACAAATATTACAAACAACATACCAAACACACACGTATTGCCAACATACATCCTGACAGGTGCAGTGCAACCCCCCCCCATAATGCAAAATATCTTTACCAGCAGACTGCTGCCTCCCTGACATTATGTCAGCCTTACCACAGGATATGTACCCAAAGAGCAGTGTACAACAACAGTGGTTGTTCTCAAGAAAGGTGTCGCCTGAATGGATACTAAAAACAACCACCACAGAATCCTGAGAAGCTTGGTCTGCACAGGTATGGAAAGGATCAGCATGTACCGCAGACATAACGATATTGGGGATCTATTGACACCCGACCCTACCCAGTGTGTGTTTATGAAGTGCAGACCCCGCCCCTAAACATGTGTGACTCAGTTGAAACAGTAATTGAGGTCACTGATGAGGGCAATGTGGTCCACACAGTGTAGCTGGACCTTGCAAAGCCTTCCATACAATACCCTATGTGTTCAATATAGATATGCTCACCAGCTTATGTATACACCCCAATGTCACTAGAGGGGTTGCAAACCAGGCCAACAACAGAACTGACATGGTCAGACATGCTGCAGTCATGTCAGACTACAAACCACATATAACAGGTATCCCACAAAGCTTGGTCCTGGGACCTTCCCCGTCTGGTATATATGCCCCATAGGTACAGGCCAACATGTAAGGACTGTGCCTGAACATGTTTGCAGAAGACTACAAACCGCCTAACATATCTGACACTCCAGCTGACACAAGCATCCCACAAAAGGGCCACATAGAAACAGACAACCTGTGCCATAGCCATGTCAGCATGTTAAATGGAGAAAACTGTATAGTCAACCTCTGTGGATATACAGTAAGTGACCAACAATTACCACATAGGTGTTAACCCATTACATACTTAACATGTAATGACAGACCTGGGTACACAAGGTGATAGATATCCTGCATTGGACAAACATATGGCTGCAGTGTTAACAGAAACAATCCATATACCAACCTAATCATGAAGGTTATGACATCTAGATAAGGGGAGGTCATTGTGGTTCTGCAGTTATCCTTCATCAGCGTTACAAATGACCACAACAGCCCCTGTGGGGTGTACCTCAGCAGACACCTCCATCAACTGTAAAGTCCACAACAGTACCTCACCAGGAGTATCAAAGAGCTTGAACACATGTAATGTGTTGCCTGATTAAACAGAGTGCAACTCCACACACTGCCATGCTGGCCACCCAGACGCAAGCTGTGCCTGATGTAGAAAACCATGTCCAAGCTGGAATCACTGAACATGCTGCACCTTGTACAATCTGAATGGCAATGAGCTATGCACATGAGGGACCTGAACCCCAGCACTGACATACATAGGACAAGCTGTACTGCATTATCCATAACACAGAAACCACCCCCACGCATGAGTAAACTACCAGTACAGGTTATCCATAGAGTCACTCATTGCTTCTCCTCAACAGGAATCTTAATGAGTGGATGGGAGATGGTAGGTTGACCCTGGGTATCAATGTTATGTCACAGGTAGACAGAGGCACAGTATACTAAACAAGACATATGTCATGGCAAACTACACTTACAATGTGTCGAAGGACAAACACACTCTCTGACTAGCATTAGACATGGCCTAGGGCACATTGGTATTGTTTGCCAATGTACACCTATGTTGTGGAATACTCTACTGATGTTGGATGAGGCTATTGTAAGTAGTTCACATCTGAACATAATGCAACATGGTCAGATAGGTTCATAGGTACATAGGTTTATACTAGGCTATCTGCCCTAAGGCAGTTATAAGCCTAGCCCAGGGTTCTGTGGCTTCGCCACCCTTATATGGAAACAATACTGTGCCCATTAGTTTGTTGTGCCTCTGTCCAGCAGTGACACAGAGGATGGGGCAAACCTATGATCTCCCATCCACAGGTCAAGATTCCTCTTGAACAGAGCCAGCGAGGTGCTCTGCCTCACATGGACCGGGATTGTATTCCACAGCATAGGGAGTCTCTGAGTGATAAATCTATCCCTCCGACATGTCCTACCTATATCCCTGCTAAGGTTTAAGTCACTTGCCCTAGTGGGTCTGGTGGATTTGGAGATTTTGAGGTGGAGCATGTCCATTACTTCCTGGTTGGACATGGCCTTGCATGTCAGGCACATGTCACCTCTGAGCAGACGGTATGTGACTGAATAGAGCTGGAGTGTCTTCAATCTGGCAGCATATGACAGATGTTGGAGTCCCTTTATCCTTTTGGTGGGGGACTTTTGGGGTCTCTCCAATTGCTGCAGATGTCGGGTGAGATACATCCCGAATGGGGCATTGTACTTGATCATTGGTCTGATAAGTGAAGAGTACAGGGGAACAATGACATTACTAGATCTGGATGTGAATCCCTTCATGATCAGGTGGGCAATGTAGAAGGTCTTTCTAACCACTTTAGCAACGTGAGTGTCAGAAGAAAGGCCACTGTACACCTGGGTCCCCAGGTCCATGATAACCTCCTCTGTGCTTAGAGGATTGCCACCTATATGGTAGCTTGGGGTTACCTTGCTCTTCCCGAAGGGTATGACTATACATGTTTTGGCATTTAACTTCAGGCCATGACTCTGGCACCAGCTATCAGTTTCTGTGAGTCCCTTCTGAAGGATATCCATGTCTGATGCACTGTCCACTATGGCGCCCAGTTTGAAGTCATCTGCAAACTTTGTCAGCCAAAGTCCTCCCATGTTGGCCTGTACTTCTGAGAAGTAGATGACGAACAATAGGGGGCCAAGGACCAAGCCCTGTGGGACACCACTTGTGACTGGCTTGGAGTCTGACATAGCGCCAGCAACTCTAACCCTGTGGGTCCTGTCCTTAAGCCAGTTTGCAACCCATCTTGTGACATATGGGTTCACATTTAAGTTGGTAGGTTTTTCTACAATACCCGAGTGGGGTATTGTGTAAAAGCCTTTGCAAGGTCAAGGTAGGCTGTATGGACTGCCTTTCCCTCATCAATGGCCTTAGTGACTGTTTTGAAGAAGTCGACCAAGTTCAAAAGGCATGATCTGCCCTTGACCAAGCCAAACTGGGACGGGTCCAATGTCTGCATGTCCCCTATATCTTTGTTTATGAGCTCCATTATGATCCTCTCCATAGCTTTGCAGACTAGACTTGTTAAGCTTATGGGGTGTAATTACCAGGGTCCGTAGAGGCACGCCTTTGTGCAGATGTGCACAACTGGACCCTAACCAGGCTGTTGTGCACACTATGGAAATGTAAAGCAGTGATAGGACTAAAGCCCAGGATACTGTCCACCACAGTGAAAGTACTGAACCACTACACTATACAGTACTACAGTGTTAGGTCAGTATGAACAGATGTTGACAATTGTATGCAAAGTATTCCATGCAAAACCTGCAGGCACAGTATAATCCCTGTTGTGTTCACACAAAAAGCAGTTGGACAGTAACTACACAACATGGCACAGAACACACAACCATTAACTGGAGATATTTGTTGAAGGTCACACTCATCCACAAATGTGATGGGCTGCAGAGTTCAACATATGGAAAGCTCACACTGGGCATGCTCACACACTTTGATAAATGAGACATCTTTCACACAACATGCCATGAGAAGGCTGAACTGGGCATGCTCACACACTTAGTCCAAATGTTCCTCTCAGCAACTGGGAAAACACACCACAGGATGCTCATTCCCCTTTCTAAACACTGATGATGTCAGCACCCTATAAGTATATCAGGAGAAAAGAAATCCCCCACCAATCTGAATAGCGCGCTCTGCTAATGTGTCCATCTCTAGTGTCATAACATAGTTAGGTAGGGGTTTGAATCCAGCAAGTGGGGAGTGTAAGTGTGTATGAAAAGAACATCCCTTTTGGCAACTGTGGAAACACACCACAGGATGCTCATTCCCCTTTCTAAACACTGATGATGTCAGCACCCTATAAGTATATCAGGAGAAAAAAAAAAACCCCGCAATCCGAATAGCACGCTTTGCTAATACGTCCGTCTCTAGTGTCATAACATAGTTAGGGAGGAGTTTGAATCCAGCAAGTGTGTGTGAAGGGGGCTAAGTGTGTGTGTGTGTGCATGTACGAAAGAAACATCCCTTTTGGCAACTGTGGAAACACACCACAGGATGCTCATTCCCCTTTCTAAACACTGATGATGTCAGCACCCTATAAGTATATCAGGAGAAAAGAACCCCCCCCCCCCCCAGCAATCTAAATAGCATGCTCTGCTAATGCGTCAGTCTTTAGTGTCATAGCCTAGCTAGGTAGGGGTTTGAAACCGGCAAGTGTGGGTGAAGGGGGGTAAGAGTGTATGTATGAAAGGAACAACCCTTTTGGCAACTGTGGAAACACACCACAGGATGCTCATTCCCCTTTCTAAACACTGATGATGTCAGCACCCTATAAGTATATCAGGAGAAAAAAAATCCCCAGCAATCTGAATAGCACACTCTGCTAATGCGTCCATCTCTAGTGTCAAAACATAGTAAGGTAGGGGTTTGAATCCAGCAAGTGTGAAGGGGGGTAAGTGTGTATGAAAAAAACATCCCTTTTGGCAACTGGGAAAACACACTACAGGATGCACATACCCCCTTCTAAACGATATCACAATTAGTTATGGCTTTTGATTCCAGACATGTCACGTGTGTTTTGCTCACACAGAATGCCCATTTGTGCGGCTTGTTTCTCACAATAATGCATGACATCGATTATACCAGTTATGGCAATGCACACATGATGTATGTGTATGCCAAATACACATATGTACCTGTGACCTTCAATAGTTACCATGTGTGATGCCTGCCACATGTGAATACATGGTATTTGCACAGGGTAAACATTATGACTGTGGTCCTCTGTGCAGGTGCTGCATGTGGGATGTGTATATACAGTGTGAGATGTAGATGATATCAACCTAGTAGTGAAGGATACACACCTGGTCTGGGGCATATAGTCAACATGTTGTTGATGAACAGGTGCTGCATGTTTTCACCTGTTGTGGGAGTGGTAAGAAGTTGTTCCATAGCAATGCAGTGACCGCATGCTAAGAACCGTTCAGCTAGGGTGTTGTAGCTACAGTAATTCATTACCATTCAGTAATATGTCAGCATTCCTGGTGAGGGTCTGATGCCAACCAAGGTCAGGGTTCTACCAGCCTGTGTCACTTGCTCAGTGAGCCCTTCCATGTTCCCTATCATGTATCCCAGTGAGGGACATCACACATCAGCTGTAGTGGCATGGACAATGACTGAGTCATATGTGTCCATGCATCTGACTGACCTGTATGCTTGTGTTATGTGGTGGAAAATAGTGCCCCATGAGCATATCACTGTGTCCTTCACCTTGTCCAGCCTGGTGAGCATGACCTCACTGTACTGGACAATAAAAGTACCTAACACAACTGCAGCAGTAGTGTTGTATAGCTGTACAGACTGTGCTTGTTTGGCACACAGGATTTGTGTGCTATGTGTTATGCATGCTGTGTTCAGGCCTAACGTATGCCTGTGTGCCAGCTGCAGAGGTGTCTGCCACTCAGGCAGGATGCTATCCTTAGTCTCCACAAAAGGCCCGGTGTGTTTCCGTGCTTGTATTGCTGTCAGTGTATGTCCACATCAGACTGGTATTGCAGTCACTGTAGTATTTCATGCCACCTGACAGGTTATGCCAGTACTGGGTTCAGAGTGCTTAGTCCACAGTTTGGCCATGTGTTTCCATATCATACATGTGTTGTACATCTATGGGTAGGGGATAGGGTTGACTGTGTACATGTGGCAGCTGTGACATTACTACATGACTCACATATTCCACAACTGTACCATAGAGGTGACTGACAACTGACCTTTGCACATGCTACCATAGTATTGAGATTGCATTGGTGATTAACAGCACATAGGGCCAATGTTGAACAAGATACATAGGTCCATAGGTTCATACTAGGCTATCTGCCCTAGGGCATTTATACACCTAGCCAGAATATGTGTGGCTTTCACCATGCATGGTAAATCTTTCTTGCTATGCCCTTTTCCAAGGTTAGTATACTGTGCCTCTGTCTAACAGTGACACATAAGTGATACCCAGGGTAAACCTACAATGTCACATCCAGTCATTAATATCCCTCTTGAAGATAGTCACTGAGTGACTCTGCCTAACCTCTATTGGGATATTATTCCAGAGTGAAGGGAGCCTCTGAGTTATGAATGTGTCCCTCCAGCATGTCCTATGTATATCACTCCTGAGGTCCAAGTCTTTCCAGCGTATAGCCTGATGGGATCTGGATATTCTGAGGTGCAGCATGGCCATTAAGTCAGGGTTTGTCATGGCTTTATATGTCAGGCACAGATTGCCTATGAAGAGGCAGTATGCCACTGAGTAGAGCTGCTGTTTCTTTAACCAGTCAGTATGTGGCATCTGTTTGAGCCCTTTGATCCTCTTGTTGAGGTACTTTTGTGGTCTTTCCAGTTGCTGCAGGTGTCTGGTAAGGTGCAGGCCGACAGGGGCATTGTAGTCAATTATGGGCATGATGAGGGATGAGTAAGGAGGCACAATGTCCTCCCCTGATCTACATGTGAATCCCTTCATGATGATGTGGCCTATACAGAATGTTTTCCTAACCACTTTGGCCATGTTGTTGTCAAATGAGAGAATGCTATCAACTTGTGTACCCCAAGGTCCATAATTCCTTCATCTGCACTTAATGGATTAACACATATGTGGTACTTTGTGGTCACTTTGTTTTTGACAAAGGGGATGACTATACACTTTTTGGCATTCAGCTTGAGGCCATGGCTGTGGCACAAGTCGTATGTTTCCAAGAGGCTCTATTGGAGGATGCGTGTGTTAGCTGGAGAGTTGATTATGGCGTCCTGTTTGCAGTCATCTGCGACTTGCTCAGCCACAGTGCTTCCATGTTGGCCTGTACCTCTGATAAATATATACTGAACAAGACAGATCCCAGGGCTGAGCCTTGTGGGACACCACTTGTAACTGGTTTTGAGGCTGACATGGCTCCAGCAATTCTAACCATGTGTGTTCTGCCCTTGGGCCACTATGCAATATCTGTAGTGACATAGGGGTTAATATGTACACTGGTGATCTTCCCTAGAATGCACAAGTGGGGTATTGTATCAAAGGCTTATGCAAGGTCCAGGTAGGCTGTGTAGACCACCTTCCCCTTGACAGTGGCCTTGGTGACTGTTTCAAAGAAATCAAACAGGTTTGAGAGGCAGGATCTGCCATTAACAAAGCCAAACTGTGTATGATGACGTGTCTGTAGGTCCCCAATATCTATATTTATGAGGTTCATGATGATCCTTGCCATAGCTTTGCAGACCAAGCTATTCAGACGCATGGGGCGAATAGTGCCCAGGATCCGTTAAGGCACCACCTGAATGTAGAGGGACCACTGTTGCTGTACGCCACTCTTTGGCCACATATCGTGTAGTAAGGCTGGGATTGAACAGTAGTGTTATGTCTGGGTGTAGCTCTTCTTGGGGTTCATATAGGACACAGCCTGGGACACTGTCTGGTCCCATTGCTGCAGTGTTTATTGCTTTGGAGAGTGCAGCTCTTACCTGAGCATCTGAGATGTCAGGGGGGGGCAGCACTCTGCTGGGAGAAATATTTGCCCTTTTGGTGTGGAGGGGGGGAGAAGGTAGCAGTGAACCTGTCCACTAGGATGTTGGCAATGTCTGTGTGTTTGGTATTTCGTGTGACATCTTGGACTACCTTTGAGCATATCTGGGTATTACCACCCAGGTTCCTAACATAACTACAGAAAGCCTTGTGATTATCCTCAGTGTCTTGTGGATTCTTCTCTCAAAGATGGCCTTAGACAATCTTATGGGTGCCTTTAGTTGTCTTCTAATACTCATCAGTGATGCCTTCACATTTTGGGAGTTTGTTGTATCATGTAGTAGCCTCATCCTTCTATTGTATAGTTTGTTTATGGCTGGTGTCCAGCACACAGGACGTCTGCCTTTGGAGGATTGGGTCTTGCTTTCATTTGGGATTGTATGATCCATGCATTCCTGAATGTGTCCATAGAATGCCTTTATACAGGTATCTGCAGTCTGGTCCATATTTTCAACAGGCCTGGGGGCTTTTAAGGTTTCCACATCATTTATGAGGAGTGTGAACATGCTTGACATGAGTTGTTGACTGTATTCTTCTGTGCAGGGGGTGGCCTTGGGATGTGAATATCCAGTGGGATTAGTTTATGGTCTGATCTTACCAGTGAGGGATACACTTCTGGTCTGGAGCATAGAGTCCCCATGTTGGTGATGATCAGGTTCAGTATGTTTTCCCCTCTTGTGTGAGTGGTAACAAGTTGTTCCATAGCATATTGGTATATAAATTCCAGTAATCTGTGGGCTAGGGTGTTGGAGCTACAGTCATGCTCCCAGTCTATGTTTGGGTAGTTTAACCCATCCAATATAATGGTGTATGGACAGACCTACATATTTCCAACTGTTTTCAGGAAGGCCAAGTGCGGTTCTTGTCTTTGTGCGGGTGGTCTGTAGCAGGCTATAACATGGAAGGCAGTTTTACCCATTGTTACCTGCATATGGATAGTCAATGATGTTTGGTGCTTTGCCACCAACCTGGAGGTGTGGGTATCTTGGATGAATATCAATACACCCCCTCCTTTTGTGGTTTTGTGCAAGTTTTGGGCCTGAAAAGCATGGTATGAGGTATAACTTGGTAGTGCTGGAGTGCTATTGGTAGCCCTGAATCCGGTATCTGTTACTGCACAGATAGTGATGTTCCCCATGCTGAAGAATGTTTTGAGTGTGTGCATCATCAGGTTTAGAGTCCTGCAGTGGCATATATGACTGCTCACGTGGACAGATGCCAGGTACGTCATATGCAAAGTGTCACAGGCAACTTACATGTGCACAGGAGAAACAGTGACATTCTGTCAAGTGAGACATGAACATACATATAGTAAGCTATGCAGATGTCACTAGGAGTCCACAGAAGCTGTGTAACTCTGCATGGCAGGTCGGATCAGTATTCCAGGGTAACTGCAAGGAAACATGCATGCAAACATAGCTACTGTAAGCAGGGCTGCATGTAGTCCATTGTACAACAAACAAGCTGTACCACTATCACTAGGTAACACTGCAGATGTTCACCAGCTGACATATGAATACCTATGTCACCAAAGGTGATACTTACCAAACCACGGACAGAAATGACATGGCCAGACACGCTGCATCTCACATGAACACATATCTCAAGCAACACAGACCTCACAATGTCAGTGTTCATAACAGGCACGGCCCATAAGGCCAAACACAATGTGTGACACACCTATAATAGGTGATGCCATAGTCAGACACACTGACGTCCCGCCCTCCAAACTGAGCAAGGTGAGGGTCACATTTAGCTACCTGTCAGGTGATAGAATGTGCCACAAAACACAAGCACTCAGGTCACTCCACAGCAAGTACAAGTATGAGGCAGTCATTGTCCATGCTGGTGTGAACAACCTGAGACGTACCTCCCTGGACCACATGGAAAGAGACACAGAGGAGCTCTTACATCACCCTCTCAAACTCAGGAATCCCACACAGCCTTCATGACGACACAGGAGAGTATAGATTTCTCTGCAAACACCATCATACTGAGTGACGTCAACTACCCAAACATAGACTGTGAACATTACTCAAGCCACAATACCCAAGCTCTAGGGTTCCCATAGTTCAGAAACTCTTTAGCTATGGAACAGGTAGTCAACATTCCCACAAGAGGGGAAATATACTAGACCTGATCATCACAAACATGAGTACAAAATCCTCACCACTTGAAGTATATCCCTCATTGTTGCAATTGAACCATATACTAATCACACTGGAGTACTGGATCCCCCACATATGCAAACCTCAAACACATTGATGTGTGTGTGGGAAATGCCCCTATTACCAACTGTGACAGTACACTACAGGATGCAGATTCCCCTTTTGAAACACTGATGATGTCAGCACTCTATAACTATATTACCTGAATTAAAGTTCTCCAGTAATTTGTATAGCGTGCTCTGCTAATGCGTCTTTCTCCAGTGTCATAACATAGATAGGAAGGGGTTTGAATCCTGCAAAGGGAATGTATGTGTGTTAGTACGAGTGGGGTTTGTGTGTGCATAATGCTGTGAGGAAAAAGTGCCTTTTGCCAACTGGGAGAACACACTACAGGGTGCACATCCCTCTTCCTAAACACAGATGATGTCAGCACCCTCTAAGTACAGCATTAGAAAAGATTTCTGCCACTAATGCAAATAGCACACTCTGCTAATGTGTCTGTCTCTAGTGTCATAACACAGTTAGGTAGGGGTTTGAATCTTGCAAATGGAAAGTATGTGTTTTAGTGTGTGTGCACAATGCTGGGGGTGGGATGTGGCTTTTGCCAAATGGGGCTATGCACTGCAGGGTGCACATTTCCCTTAACAAACAGTGATGTTGACAGCACCCTATACAAACAACATGACAACAGACAACTGCCAGTACTCAGTATAGTGCTACATGCTACTGTAACACACATGTACCAGAATATACCTAGATAGTGTTTTGAAACCTGAATGTGGCAAGTGTGTGGATGTGGGATGTTTCTGTGTGTGCATTTCCATATGGAAAACATGTTTGATGTGGCAATCAGGGTACCACAGTACCTGATGTACATTACACTTTTAAACTAATGAGGTTGCCTGCACCCTGTGAGTACAGGTAGAGAAGAGGAAATCTGTAGTAATCCACATAGTGCACTTTTCAAAGGTGTACCTGTCATGTATTGACAGCTACTCATGTAGGGTAATAAATAATGGAAATGGCAGGTGAGCGTGTGCATGTGTGGGGGTAGCAGGGTGTGTGTAAATGCATGTGTGATAGAACAGAATCATAGCAAGGCTCATAAGGCAAACCCACATCCATATGTATCACAAAGGATGAGGAACTAAGAGTAATGCTACTCAACACCAGAAGTCTAGACCTCAAGATACATGCACTCAAAACTCTACTTAGCATTATGGACATCGATATCTGTGCAGTAACAGAAACCTGTTTCAGGTTTCGGGAACACCAGCACTACCAAGTTATACCTGTTACCATTCATATCGGCCCCAACACTTGGACCACACAACAAAGGAGGGTATCAATATTCATCAAAGATTCCCACACCTCCACATTGGTGGCAAAGTACCACATAGGTGTTAAGCCATTAAGTACAGAAGAAGTAATTGGGGACCTGGGGAACACACTTGATAACAATCTGTCATTTGTCAATACATGGCCAAAGTGGATTGAAAGACATGTTATATAGCCCAGCTAATCATGAAGGGATTCACATGTACAGCAGGGGAGGTCATCGTGCCTCTTTACTCATCCATCATCAGGCCTATATTTGAGTACAATGCCCCTTATAGGATGTACCTAACCAGACACCTACAGCAACTGGAAAAACCCCAACAGTACCTCATCAAGAGGATCAAAGGCTCAAACAGATGCCATATGCTGCAGTTAAAGAAAAGCCAGTGGCATACTGCCTGTTCAGAGGCAATCTGTGCCTGCCATATACAGCCATGTCCAATGGACATGCTGCACCTCAGGAAATCAAACTCCCATACAGCCACACGCTCAGGAGACCTGAACCTTAGCACTGACATAAATAGGACATGCTGGAGGGACATATTCCTAACCCAGAGGCTCCCTTCACTCTGTAATGAACTCACAGTACAGGTTAGGCAGAGTCCCTCATTGACTCTCTTCCATAGGAATCTGGATGAGTGGATGGAGATCATAGTTGTACCCCGGGTATCACTTCTATGTCACTGTTAGACAGAGGCACAGTATACTAACCTTGGAAAGGGCATAGCAACATAAATATTAATTGGGTGGCAAAGACAAACACATTCTACTAAACTTATCAATGCCCTTGGGCAAATAGCCTAGTATGAACCTATGGCGGCTAAACCTATGTGTACTGCTATAGTACTATGGACATCGATATCTGTGCAGTAACAGAAACCTGTTTCAGGTTTCCCGGGAGCACACCAGCACTACCAAGTTATACCTGTTACCATTCATATCGGCCCCAACACTTGGACCACACAACAAAAGGAGGGGGAGTATCAATATTCATCAAAGATTCCCACACCTCCACATTGGTGGCAAAGTACCACATAGGTGTTAAGCCATTAAGTACAGAAGAAGTAATTGGGGACCTGGGGAACACACTTGATAGCAATCTGTCATTTGTCAACCACATGGCCAAAGTGGATTGAAAGACATGTTATATAGCCCAGCTAATCATGAAGGGATTCACATGTACAGCAGGGGAGGTCATCGTGCCTCTTTACTCATCCATCATCAGGCCTATATTTGAGTACAATGCCCCTTATAGGATGTACCTAACCAGACACCTACAGCAACTGGAAAAACCCCAACAGTACCTTATCAAGAGGATCAAAGGGCTCAAACAGATGCCATATGCTACCCAGTTAAAGAAAAGCCAGTGGCATACTGCCTGTTCAGAGGCAATCTGTGCCTGCCATATACAGCCATGTCCAATGGACATGCTGCACCTCAGGAAATCAAACTCCCATACAGCCACACGCTCAGGAGACCTGAACCTTAGCACTGACATAAATAGGACATGCTGGAGGGACATATTCCTAACCCAGAGGCTCCCTTCACTCTGTAATGAACTCACAGTACAGGTTAGGCAGAGTCCCTCATTGACTCTCTTCCATAGGAATCTGGATGAGTGGATGGAGATCATAGTTGTACCCCGGGTATCACTTCTATGTCACTGTTAGACAGAGGCACAGTATACTAACCTTGGAAAAGGGCATAGCAACATAAATATTAATTGGGTGGCAAAAGACAAACACATTCTACTAGGCTTATCAATGCCCTTGGGCAAATAGCCTAGTATGAACCTATGAACCTATGTGTACTGCTATAGTACTTTTGCCATATGTTGCATGTGTGTGTGTTGTGGGGGATGCGCAGGTAATGCACAGATATTTCTGCACAGGCAACACGTCTGAAACACTCTGGGTGTTCATCCCACATACTGTATGTGTGTTGCCATCCAACCCTGTGATGTGGACACATTACTCAGCCTGGATATACATATCCCAACAACACCACAAGCACAGTACACTACCTTGCTATGTATGTACGCACTTACACAGTTATTCACTAGTTAGGACTGTGATGCTATCCATGCAGCCCACTGGGACAGTGGAAGCCACAACACACACTGCTGGCCCCTTTGCAAAAGCTTACCACAGACATCCCACATAGTGCATGTAATGTGCAGACACATATCTAACCCAGACCGTATGCACACCACTTATTTATCCTGTCCAGTGGACTACAGATACAGGCACATTGTATAACAATAGCAGGTGGCTACTGCAGCACAGGGCAGATTCACATGAAGGCAAGGCATCTGTGGTCAGCGGTGGTAAGATGCTTCACATTCACCTAATGCACAGATATTGGCAACATTGTTGCAGACAGTTTAGGTGCAGGTATCCCCATTCATTCTCCTACACAAGTGGAATTAGTTATCACAGATGACTGTAACCTCCCTATCATCTCACATGTCCAGGTGAGGGCCACCCTCAACATTGCAGAACACACAGCATCACTGTTACAAAATGGTATCCCTGGATGTGTGATACGTTCACCCCTAGAGGACATAGCACCACATTACAGACTGATATTAAACCCTGGCCATACTACAGGATATGTACCTGAACAGTGCCATACATACACAGCGGTCCCACACCAATGAGGAGGAATCTCTACTGACCCTGGGAACTACTGCATCATATGCATAACTGGCCTTGTGTTCTAAGCTATGGAAGTTTTATGTATGGACGACATGTACAGCAATATTACATATGTATATATATCAGGACTATGTACACACAACCTATCTCATGGACATACCTATAGATAGTGAACTATGATACATTTGGAGGTTTCACAGTAAACACAGTATTAACCTGCTGCTTTGCATTACCTGTGTTTGTGTCAGCTGTTGCTGTGTCAGTGGTGCTACTTGCTGTTTGCTGCTGCTGGTTTTGTTGCTGGCTGTCTTTATTTCTTTTTTTCTCTCTCTGTCTCTCTCTCTCTTTCTCTGTCGGTTTTGTGCAATGAATGTATTGCATGTGTGGAGTGTGAGCACTGGATGCTTTTGTAGGTATCTGCATAGGTCCTTGTGATGGCCTCTACACCAATTGTAAGGCAGCATTTGCTAATTGCATGCAGCCAGTTGTGTACTGATTGCATGTCTCACTGTGATTTCAGGACAGTGCTATAAAACAGTATGTGAGATAGGCGTTGCCCTTTCAGATCGTAAGGGCGTGGACCATGCTGGTATGCTGTCGACAGTGTTCTGTGAGTGTGAAGGTTAGTACGTCTCTCATGCTTCATGCTGTGTTGTAAATTCAGGTTGCTGCATTTCTCTCACCTGTTCCCTGTAGTGAGTGTGTATGCATACTGACACCTAAAACTATATTTCATATGTATTGATATATATATATATATATATATATATATATATATATATATATATATATATATATGTGTGTGTGTGTGTGTGTGTGTACATATACATACTTTCATATATGTACATTAGCTGACATTACTGGGTACAAGCTAACAATTAGCAGGGCTGTTTCTGTTAACACTGAACTAGTATGGGAATCCAGGAATTGGGACAGTAAAAGTCTGCCTGACATGCTTTGCGTAGTACACATCGTATATTGCCTTTATCTTCATTCCTACTATTACATGTTCTACTTATTTTAGCACTATATTCCTGTATGAGAGTCATGGCTTACTGGTAGGTCATACAGACTAGTGTTACAATGGTGTTGTGGCAGGGCCTACTAGTATGCTTTTATTTTGCTTTCAAATTGAGTACAGGGCTTATCAATCAAAGTGCTGGAGGCACCGTTAGGTAGTTAAAGGGTTTAGTAGGTCTCACAGGAGTCAGGCTGTGTTGCAGATTCTAGTTGCTGCATTTATCTTCACTGTTTCCTGTAGTGAGTGTGTATGGATACTGACACCTACCACTATATTTCATATGTATTAATATATATATATATATATATATATATATATATATATATATATATATATATATATATATATATATGTATGTGTACATATACATACCTTCATATATGTACATTACCTTACATTATTATGTACAAGCTAACAATTAGCAGGGCTGTTTCTGTTAACACTAAACTAGTATGGGAATCCAGTAATTCGGGCATTAAAAAATCTACTTGACATGCTTTGGGTAGTACACATCCTATATTGCCTTTATATTCATTCCTACTATTACATGTTATATTTATTTTAGCACTATATGTTTGCATGAGAGTCATGGCTTAGTGGTAGGTAATACAGCCTAGTGTTGCAGAGGTCCTGGGTTCGAGACTGACAGGGGGAATTTATTTTTCTTTCGGAATGAGTACAGGACCTGTCAATCAAAAGTGCCAAAGGCACTTTTAAGCATAAACCAGGTCTGCGCTGTTTGTGAGCTCACTTGCACTGGCGGTGAGCTCCGTGCACACAAGCTCACACCCGCGCTATTTTCTTTGAAAGAAAAGAAAAAGGGGTGACAGGAAAGTGGTAAAAAAGGGGTCACAAAGGGGGTAAAACAGTAGGGAAACAAGCTTGGAATTTGCAGGAAGGATGTAGGTGAGGCCCATAGCTGCCCATGTCTTTCTCAGCAACAGCTGTGCATTTGTATGCAATTTGGTGTGACATTTGGAACCTTCCACCCCTGAGACAGGTGTCCGGACAACATTAATACCTGTTGTACAGCCAATTGTAATTAACAGTTTCGATATCCAGCGACATGTGTGCAACATGGACAGCTATGACTGGGGCGTAATTTTTTTTGTGGGTACAGAGTGCCCTTTTTTTTTTTTTTTTATCAGGTGAGAGTGGTATGTCAGGTGAGGTAGTCGGTATAGCTGGGGAGGTAGGTTGGGTAGGTTAACAGACAAGACAGACAAGACGCATACAGGGGCGGTGTATGACACATGTGGGGGGGTTACACAATTGACGGGGACGGAGGTTGGGATATCCAGGGCACATGAGCCCACAGATGACAAAAGTGGAACTGATATCCCCACCCATAGGCAGTTGCCACTGTTCCTTCACAGCCCAGGACGGGGCTGTGCTGGGGGCTGTGCAGGCGGGACAATAGGCATGCCCGTAAGCTGTACCACCCGGGCCTCAAGCTGGCATAGGGGCCCAAGAACAGAGTCTTGGATCTCCCTTCGCACCACAGACCGGACACCTTGGAGGGTGAGTGGACGAGCTCCTCCGGCCATGCTTGCAGAGGGGGGACGGGCCCCATCCCCTGCAGCGCTTCCACCCGAAGGTGGCACAGGGCCACCGGAGGAGGGTCCAGCCTGGGCACTAGTGCCAGGTGCAGTCGCCAGCTGAGGTGGGAGAGGTGGGTCCACTGGGACCTGCCTTCCCAAGCGTTCTAGGTTTGTGAGTATGTTATGTTAGTTTGGGTTAGTGGCATATTATTCCATTCAAATTAGTTGTAACAGCATGCATTGGTATTCCCATTAAACAAACACCCAGATATTAACACCATTGAACAGTGAGCATATCAATATCACATGCATTATTTGAATGGAAATACACAATCAAACAACATGCAGGGTTGATTAATGGCAACAGGCCATGAGGTTTGCAGGTATGAACAGGGCACATGCAACAACAGACATGCATATATTTTTGAAACAGGACAAATGTCCATGGTTAATGAAATGTTCACATACCAATATTTAGTGAGTGTTTTAATTTGCAATTATAGGGTGGGGTGGAGAAAGAAAATGATGACACATTCATAAATTATACATTGATATACATTTGTAATAGAAACACAATTAACTTGTGGGTGATAGTTTCAAAATGATTTTTAATTGACTGTCATGCTAGACCTGTTACAGATACATCACTATCCTAGTTATTTTGAATTTGATCAGATACATCATCCTGCTACACTTTGATGACAGAGCAGGGGACAACTATGGATGTTTAGTATGTCAGACAATCATTCATTCTATCTGCAAATTGTTGACTGTCATCACCATATACAGATTTTGGCCTGAACATTCAAGATTCAGACACACTGAAATCAGTTTGGATGTTAAGTTTTAATTCCCACATGCATTTAGTTCTGTAGAACCACACTGAAGCCTATATATTCAGGAGTTATTACTACTTTATTCATTGATACATGACCCTTTCTGTCACTCTCACACATCCTGCAATTTCACAGTTCAGGTTGGTACTTCTAGGCTTTGTTCACATATTAGACCTGTGGTGATTCCAACACTTTCCAGCAGCCTCACTTGTGTCATGATTCAGCATTTCAACAGGGGATATATCTCACATGTGATTACCTCAGATTCTGAAGCTGTACTCTTGAGACTACTGCAGGTTATACTACATTTAATTAATGGTGGGACATCTGTATTACAGCACTATTTATTTCTATCAATTATATTTCCAGTTACACTTGCATACTGATGAACTTGTTGCAGCCATACCTGCAGACTTTCACTTGTTGCTTGCACATTATATTACTTTTAATCAATACACTGCAGTGTTCTGCTACATGCTACACTATAATATTTATTTACAAGTACTAGGTGGGGTTACTAACCTGCATGGTGGCGCAGCCGCGCCAGCCTGCGGTCATATGCCTGTCAATTCATAGAGCGGACACCTGCAGCTGTAATACAAAATGAGTAATATTGGACTACACATCTCCATGGTATCAGCTAGTTGAATTCCTTACATACATAAGTAAAATGTAACTTACTCAGTTGTGGGGCGTTGGGCATATCCCGGGCCTCCTGGATCCATTGGGTCAACTGGCCTTCTTTACGTCGCTTCAGGTCCGCATGGTGGTGACGGACCTGCTCACCAGTACATGGAATCCCAGTAGCACTAGTGAGATCATGAGCCAACTGGTCCCATGCCTCTGACCTGTACGCTCCCCATGAGACCTGGCCCTGCATGAGTTGGGCCTCATGATGGTGAACTAGGAGCCAGACCATGTATCTGGACTCCTCAACGCCCCACCGCTGTGCTCAAAAGCAACGTCCCTCAACTACTCCACTCATTCTGCCTGCAGGTGTATTCTACAATCGTTTATGCTGTGTATTCCCGCCTATGGGGCTTATATATGCCGATTTTCCTGCACATTGCTCTGATTGGCCATTTTGGAATTGTATCTACTTCACAGAAACTGCTTTCTCATGCTCCATTTTGGATTATATCCTTTATATATGCTATTTCTGCATTTCCAAGTGCTGCTGTCATGGCTTAGTGGTTTAGTACCTTGACTCTAGTGCATGGTATCCTGTGTTCGAATCTAACCACTGATTTTTAATTTTCATGACTGTCTAGAAATGAGTTGAGGACCTGTCAATTAAACATGCCAAAAGGACTTTTAAGCACTTAAAACCAGGTCTGCGCTCATTTGTGCGGAGCTAACGCATGCGCACCGGCGGTTAGATTGTGGGAGCGACGCGCACCTCCGCACAAACGGTGTGCGCTGGGTTAAACCTTAATTGGCTAGTAACACACATGTTCAGCTAAGCACACCTAGTTGCACACAGTTTGAGCCTGTTAAACCGGTGCTTAGCTATGGGCAAGCAATTTGCAGCCTTTGAAACACTACTCAGCTACGGGCACTCTGTCTCACAGCAGCTTAGCTATCACTACATTTCTAAATAATTTTATTATTGTATTACTTAAAATATATGCTCCATTTCATTCCATTTTACAAAAGGAAATACTTTTACATTTGTACAATACTGTCAAGGGCCTTTTTAGTGCTTATTTACAAAAAAAAAAAAAGGTTGTTGTGTGGGCTCGAACCTTGCCTGCTTGCTCTTAAGCCGACAACTCTACCACTATAAAATTACGGAAAACACACAGACTCTTTGAAAAACGAATCACGGTCACCAAGTCCAGCAAAGCTCTGCAGGCTATAGCCCACAAAGATGATCTTTCCCTAACAGATACAATAGCGTGCTTCCCACCAATAAAAAGCAGTCTGAAGAAGCTGCGGTTGTACTTCAGCGAAAACGCATTTGTTATTTTAAATAAACTTGGCGTTAAGGTTTTATCTAAGCATTGGTGGTACCGTCTGCTTTTTATTGGTGGAAGTACGTTATTGGGTATCTGTTAAGGAAAGATCATCTTTTGTGGCTGTCGCCTGCAGGAACTCTACCACTATGTTATTACTTCTTGGCTTACTTTGCATATTTAGTTCTTAAATCCTTTTCCACTGATTGCTAACTGCAGTTTCGCTAGTAGCACACCCGACACGAAGACGCAAGTAGCAAACATTTACGGGGTTTTAAAAAAAATAAAACAGTTTTCATTTTCATTTTATAACATCTGTTCACTTTTTACATTGCTGGTCTGTGGGGGCATGTGTTGTGTAGTGTGTTTATTCACATTTCCATGGCCTCTCTCATGGCTGTTTACTTTCAGCCATTCTAGACTTCCGGGGGCGTGTCCGCTTGCAGGGCTTAGCCTACGGACACGCCCCCTACTGTCTTACATGGACCGTGTAAGAGTTACGGTGTGATTCAGCATGCCTCATGCACCTCATGCATATGCATGATATGCTGATATCACACCGTTTAACTGCAGCCTCCGTGTAAGAGGTATAACTCTTACACGGAGGCTTCCTGAATCTGGCCCTATGTAATTAAAATGATTATATTCCCAAAAATTCTGTATTTTATACAAGCTTGCTCACTACCAACATCTAAATCATATTTAAAACAATTTGAAGAGTTAATAATGAAATTCTTATGGTACCCTTAAAAACCTAGAGTTCCCCTAAGACACCATTTTGACAAATGGGAAGAAAGTGGAATAGGCTTACCAGATTTAGAAGGATAAAAACAATTGTTAAACAAAGAATAGATTTCCAAATGGAAACTAATATATGAAAAAAATTTTTTTAAAAAACACTCATGATACAATAATTAAACATATGGAAATAGTACTGAATAGCTTACTTTGGTTATTGAAGGAATATGTGTCAACAGGGAAACACAAAAATATAAATTCTAAATACATTATCAATACCCTAAAATCTTTTATTCACTTTGTAAACAAAAATCCGGATATAAAGCATGATTTTTTTTTCATATTCCCAATAGCATATACACAAAATAATATTATAACTCAGGACTCCGTAGTAGTTAAAACATTTGTAAAAATGTTCTAATTTACTGGCATGAGCAGATAAACACTAATAAAGTACTAATGATAGAGCAAATTATTAGTGAGTTCAACCTTGAAAATGACATGTGGTTAACACTGCAGGGATTAAGACAAACAGTTTTAAACCAATAATGCAGACGTCTGTTAGTGAAAAGCTTCCTAAGTGCATAGAGCAGTTAATAACACGAATGGAATTTTCCACAAATAGGAAAGGAATTTTATCAGTATTGTACAAATTAGTTAAAGAAACAAGAGTTCATAATAAACAAAATATATGGAAATACTATGAAACAGTTAATGGTAAAATGCCAGATGATAAAGATAAAAAACAAATTCATGCATCTCCAAAGCTAACATCTTTATCACTGTATTGGCAACTTTTCACATGGCAATTTATACACAGAACATATGTAACACACACAAATTAGAAACTAATATATAATAAAGAAAATAAATGTTGGAGGTGTAAAGTCACAATCAATAACCAATTGGCAACACATGATCTAAGAATGTCATTTACTTAAACAATTTTGGGAAAGTATTAACTATTTGTTACAGGCACTGTTTACTGATAATTTGCAACTTACAAAACTCTAGTTATGTTGAATACACCTGTGCTGTCTTGTGTTCCAAGCCAAAAATATGTAATTTTGTGGCCTCTCCTTGCTATTGCATGAAAAAATATTACACAGAGCTGGAAAGTTGTAACTCCAAACATTTCAAGAACATGGTTTTATCAGTCTCGAAGTTGGAATTGAAAGCAATCAAGGAAAGAACAGAACAACCTACTTTTTTAAGCATTGCCTGGCAGAAAGTAAATCAAGTACTGGAAATAGATGACTGTAATGACTTATAATCTTATTCAAAGATACATTCAAGAAAATAAAGTTTTGCAAGTATAGACATCCTGTGTAAATAGCTGGTTTTGTCATGTTTGTTTTTGAAATTGTTTCTCCACTTTAAGCTTTGACTATGTAAATATTTCTTTGATATACATACTGTATATATATATTTATGTTTCTGAAAATCAATAAAAAATTATTCAGTAAAAAACAACAATAAAAAATCATTTTTGCATTGGGGCAAGTGACCCTCCACTCCCCTGTAATTAGATATATTAATAACACAGTTGTACAACCACAGATAAAAAGGAAAGTCATGATAGTATGAAATACTACTTGTGCACAAATGAAAAACACACTGGTGATGATTTCCTAAGAGAAACCATGATTAGATGGGGAACTAAAATTGAATGGCTTGGGCTCATTTACTTTACAGTTAACCAAGTGAATGGAATTTGCATCTAATTTGTTTAAGTCTACCCAAAACTTCATTCCTTCCTCTTTTGATTTGAGAGGTCACCTGCCAGCTGTCACTCTGTGATCACCTTCTCCTTCCTTTCTCACATCAATTACTCACAAAATCCTTTAGCTGACATAGACTTTCCCATAATCTGTTCCTCCTGTGCCCCTGTTATCTGTTTGTTTACCTGTCATACGTTCATCTTTTCATCAGTTGGCCTCATTTTCTGGTGCCTACACACTGTTTTTCCTACTGTAGAGTGCCACGGTTTCCTTAGAAATATTGCACATACCAACATCCCTTGCCATAATGGAACCATTATAATAGGATGCACAAACTTAGCTGTAAGTCTAACCTATCAAAAATACCATGGTTCCTCAATGTATGTCTCACACCTTCTATATAATTCATATGAGAAATCATCCCTATACTTCATTTTGCTAAAACAGTTTGTGAGACGTGCCGCTGGGCTTAAACCCAGCAGAAATAGAGGGGGGGGAAAAGGAAATAGCAGAATAAATTAAATTAACTACAAATCACTAATATGGACTCTGCCACTCACAGTGGCACATTCAAACCTCTCAGTAATATAGCTGGCAGGTGACATGTATTATAGTCAGCCAATCACACAGACAGCATCTGCAGCACACCAGTATAAAGTATGCAAACACCTTTCAGTCTGTTTTTTCCCACAAACTCTGCACCACTGATATACACATTTGGGAATTTTAACTGACAAAATGATTGGGGCTGCTGCTGCTTTGCTATATTTGTATTTTATACAGACTGAGGGGGCGGTGATGAGGATAATGCTGACAACTGGCCCAGACCGAGGAGGAGAAGAATGTTCATACCCAGGGTAACCTTCCAGGGGCTACATGATCTGGAGATACTAGAGTGCTACAGGGTAGACAGGGATATACTTCAGCAATTCACTGAGCTCTGCTGGACTCACCCAGAGCCAACAGAGGGGAACCCATCCCAGTTGAAACCAAGGTATGTGTAGCCTTAAAAATACTAGCTACAGGTACTTTCCAAAGACCTACTGGGGGCATCATGGGGGTCTCACAGGCATCTGCATCCAGGGTACTCCACCAGTTCCTGGAAACCATGTGACCACATGCCAGTTAGCACATTTATTTCCTCAGCACCCCTGAGAAGAGGACAGCAATATGCATTGCTTCTACCATATAGCAGACTACCCAAAGGTACTGGGTGCCATAGACTGCACTCACATCCACATCAAAGCACCACCTGGTGAAGATGTCAGATTGCATGTCAACCGCAAGGGCTATCACTCCATCAACTGCCAGGTTGTGTGCAATACCCAGGGCATTACCATGAATGCGTGTGCTGGCAGCCCTGACAGCTATCACAGCTCCCACATCTGGCATGCCTCACAGCTGTACCAGGTATTTGCCAGGGAGGACATCCCATATAGCCATCTCATGGGGAAAGCTGGTTACGCACTGGAACCGTGGATGACACCCATCAAAAATACACACACACCCACCCACTGAAGAATGCCATAATGAGGCATACACACAAACATTACAGAGCATGTGTTTGGGTTGTTCAAGTCACGGTTGCACTGCCTTGACATATCTAGTGGAGCCTTGCAGTACTCTCCAGCCACATGTGCACACATGTTCATAGTATGTTTCATGCTACACAATATGATCCTGCGGAAACAGCTGTGGCAGGAACGTCACAGGGAAGGGGCACACAGCCACCACACCATTGCCAAGGCCTCCACAGACGCAGGGGAACTCAGAGGAGGAACCACCTGAGCCTGCCCATGTAGGCAGATGTAGGCATGCCCCATATTCCCTGGCCTTGTCAAAGAGGCAATGCATAGCCCATACACTGACACCCTAGGGACCGATACCTCTCTCTCTCCGAGTCACACACACAGTAAAATGGATGCCACACACATCACACTACCTGTACCTTACCATGTATAGGCCATGTACTGCATGCATCCAACAGAGTCAGCCCTCAAGCACTGCCACAGGCACAAGGTAAGTGACTCTTCTTAACAATAGATGAATGTAGTAGTACATTTTGGTAGAATATCTCAGGCATTGCTGCATCTATGCAAGTGAATGGGGTGGCCTACCGGGATAGCAGCAGACAACTGACAGCTATGTGGGAAACAGGAAATATCTGCCCAATATTGGCTTCCGCAGAGTATGCAGTAGTTCTCTAGCTGACAAAACTCACTGCAGTGTATGTGGGGGACACATAAACTGGGGGATCATAGGTCACATGCATGGATGTCAATGTTGGGGTCCCATACTCAACCATCAGCCTCTCTCAGCAAATCAGCCATAGAAATCCATTAAAATATGTCTGGCAAAGGCTCATAAATAGGGACATTGATGAAATAGCCCTCTTACAGTCTTACACAGTGATATCGCAGTAGGTCTCACAGTTGCATGAAGTCTCTGAAGGGTATGAAGTCTGAAACCCAAAGTCTGCCATTACATCCTAACCTTCAGTCTTTAGTGATATGCCAGTATTCTCCAAGACATACACAGCACTATGCTAAATGGAGTCAAAAAGTAAAGCCAACATCTGTGCAGTCTGTGCAAATGTGTACAGTTGACGGGTATGAGCCCCACAGCAGACCCGTGTCCCCATAAAAATGCAGTAACATGTATGTTTCTAGGGTAATAGCAGCAGAGCACACATTCCCAGGGCTGTCCCAATCAACTTGATAACTTGTTGTATGTGCACAATATGCAGGGGTCGATGAGCTATGTATATGTGTGGGCAATGCTGTCAAGAAGTGGGCAACACTTACACTTGGCTATAGTTGCTTACTGGCCTAGGTACAGTACTGTGGTTGACATGGTCCATGTTCCAAGACTTTTTGCGCCAAATATTTTGCATCTCAGCTACACCTACAGTAGGCCCAGTACACACTGTCCAGAAGTCAATATCCATTACTGCAGGAAAGATGGACAAGTCAGGGACAGGAGACCACTCATATTGACAGTACACAGCTCAGAGTAACCTATACAGTGCCTAGCATACCTCTCAGCTATACAGATTTTTGCAGAATGTCCAGAGTTTTGCATCATAAGTTTGCTGTTTGTCATGAAATTGTGGTTTACTGGCAAGTCACTGGCAAATTATGAAAGACTAAAATCAGAAAATAATGAACAGAGTTTAGTTTCAGATTTCATATCCTTGAGAAAAATGCATGCTAATGCAAAATCTGTTATTGTAGCAGCTATCTACATCTGTAAGGGCAATATTTAACAGCTGTCCCTATTTTTAGCCCTTTGTCACCCAATTATTTATGGCTTTCTCCAGATTTCTGGATCTAAGAGGTTGAGAAGTACTGTGCATAGCAGGACAGCAGGTACCTAAACATTAGTGTACTGCCACCTGAATGTGTCAGCACTGACAACAAGTCAATGGCCACCATCCATACCCCTGGAATGACAGGCTGTCACAGATGGGCCACAGGTATGCCACGTATATCTGTTATGCTTGTCCTAACATTGCATTTGCCTGCCAAACTATTTGCAAAACAAGAAAGGTTCATCTTAAAACATCAATGGAAGACAGTGGAGAAGCAGACATCATCTCCAGAAGAAAAAGCAAGCAAATACCAAACCGGTCCCCCAAATGTCTATGTTTGGCAGGGCATTCATTATTAATACCCTGTCCCCATGTGTGGGCTTGTTTCTGTCATATATGGGTCTGTCCAGATGTCAGTCTGTGACAGGCTGACAGTTATGGCCAACATGTAGCCTCATAATAACATAGCAACACAAACCATCTGAGGACCACAGCAAGTGTAGTGGTGCAGTGATGGACAACCTGCTAAATAGGAACACTCAGAGGTGTGAAGCACATAACCCTGTGTGAGATGTTATGGCATCTACCCTGGTCACACCAGAAATGCAAATACATAACAGAAGCCACTGTGGGCAAAGCTTGTGACTGTACTACAGAAGGACAAAAACAAAAAGACACACATAAGGGGAAAGGAAACCACTGGCCAGACAAATGGAAAATGTGCACACCAGAACAAATTGTGCAGTAACAGATATCCTGCAGGGTATGGAGTCAGTAAACATCACCGACAACTACACAACACACACCCAAGTAAGTGGAGGTCCACAACAAAACAAAAATGCAAATAAAGGACACTTCAGAGGCAAAAACACATGGGAATTCCACAAACCTACAGACCACAGAACATGCATAGTCCACACACCAGTGTCTCACAACAACTAAGGCCTTACCATAAACCCAACATATTACTCATAGGAGACTCCATTGTGAGACACACAGATGTGCCTCTCACCAGGATGGATAAGGAGAAAGTCATGCTTCGTTGTTTGGCAAGTGCCAGAATCCGCCATATCACATATGCACTCAGATCACTCCACAAGAGGTAATGTTATCACTCTGGCCTAGTCCATGGTGGTGTGAATGAAGTCAGATGCTGGACTATAGAAAGACAGACATGATTCAGCTTGCTGAATATGTGTCCCATGCAGGTATGTCCCTAGCCTTAAGCAGCATTCTACCATCACCTGGAATGATGGCTCAATACAAACAAAAAAATGATTGTCAGTAACAATTGGCTTACTTACTGGTGTCATCCCAGGGGGAACCACTGCCTGGCAGCCTGGGAACATATGACTGACAGGCTGTGCTGCTTTGCTAGAGATGACCTTAATCTGTTTCACTTGGCCTTCAGGCCTCTGGCAAAGACCCTTGGCTTCCCAATAGTGACTTTTTAGGGAAAGTCATGGGGTCAATCCTACCAACTTATAACACTCAACAAAATGCAAAGGAAAGGCCATGTTGCTAAATGCTAAGACTCTAAACAAGAAAATGTACTCTTTGCAAGCATCTGTAACCCTGGCAGACAGTGACATCTGTGCACTCACAGAAACCTGGCCCACAGCTACGTGCAGCAACCCATCCTTACCTGATCACTCATCCTATCACACAGCCAGACACTAAAATGTGGGCAGCAAAGCCAAAGGAGGTGGAGTACAATGATAGATTAGACAGACACACACCTACATGCTGGTCAAACAGTCTAACACACAAAAGATACTCAAGTTCAGTCAACCGATGACAAGACCCCTGTGCAAATTATAGGTAGCTACAGGCAAACATATTTGACTCAGCATACCCACCCCTCATATCTGGCCCTCTACAAATCTATCAAGATTCAACCCGTTACCCTGATTCTGGCTGACTTATATTACCCAACCCCTGATTGGACAAACAACCATGCCAGAATAGACATGTACAGAGATTACCACATCTTATCAATGCTAAATCTTTAGGTCAGCTACTTGATACCCCCACAAGATGTGATACATATGTTGGACTTGGCAATAAGCAACATAATTAATCACTGCAGCACCCCTATGGTATCATCTTCCCTGGCAAGATTCGGCAAAAAAGCGGTCACATTCAATATCACCATCTCTCTCCTGACCCCTCTCTAACCATGTTAAAATGACAATGTCCTCAAGCTGAGTACAACCACCAGAGGCATGGTATAAACAGCTGAATAGCCCCCCACCCCACTGGAGGAACAGGCACCAATGTCCAAATGTACACAAAAGTACATACCAGCACACACACACACACACACACACACACACATATATATATATATATATATATATATATATATATATATATATATATATATATATATATTTATGGAATCAGGAATACCTGACAGGACAACATCATCATCCACAAGGGAGAGGAATACAGTCTGCAAACATCTGCAATAAAGGAACTGTGTAACAAAAGGAAGACATTGCTGTCCAGGACTGAGAAGGAGCAGGTGCACAATTGGAAGTAATCACTCCTAGCCTGAACAAACAAACAAATAAGAGAACCACTGAAATCCTCTAAAGGCATCTCCAAGTCCAAGTTGCCTACATCCAAGACAGACAATCATAAGGCCTTCCTCACTTGTCTGCATTTGCAAAGGAAGCCCCCAGATCTGTGCAGAACTGGTGGTCAAGGACACCACATAACCAAATGCTGTAGATATAGCCAATCTACTGGCTGACAGATTTAGTGGCAATGTCTTTGCTGTACCTGACAACCCAACCCGTATCACTAGGGAACAGGGCATCACTGCCCTCTCAAAGACAAGAAGACAGACTCCATGGGACCTGAATACATCCCAGCCTGCAACCTATATGAACCCAGGCATGGATTGACAGCATCATTACACACTCTACACAACCAAAGCCTGAGTACTGCCATTGCCACAGCTGAGTGGAGGGCAGCCACTATCATCCCTGTACACCATGTGGAGTGTTCACTGATCTGGGAAATTAAAGACCCATCAGCCTAACTAGCCTGATTTGCAAGGCCATGCAATGGATCATCATAGACCTCATTAACAGGGACATTGGAAAACTCCAAATATATAACCCCACACGGTCTGCCTTTCCCAAGGGGAGGTTTGTCAGTGAATTGTGGATGACATCCCTGAGACAGCCAACAAAGGCATGGATGAGAGAAAGATGGTGCACTCCTGCCACCTTGACTTGGCTAAAGCCTTACACACTATTCCCCACTTGGTCATAGTACATGAACCCTGTCAACTAGGCAGCAATCCATATGTTACCAGATGGGTAGCAAACTTGTACATTGATAGAACCCACATGATCATAATAGGTTAGCCAACCCAAGCAGATCACCCGTAATAAGTGTCATACCACAGGGATTGGTCTGGGGCCAGTGGTATATGGGATATACTTCCCTGAGGTGCAGACCATAAACACTGGACTATGGCTGACCAACTTGGCAGATGACAGCAACCTGGGAATAGTCATCAATACCCAAATAGATGTGGATGTCCCACAACAGGGTCTCACCAACAAAAATGACTGCTGCCAGAAACATGGCCTCAGGCTGAATGCCTGCAGATGCATCATCATCCCTGTCGGGGAGACTGACTTTCCCACATATTATCACATTAACAACAATGTCCGACATAACACAATCAGTACTGAAGCATTTTGGCACCCAGGTTGATAGCAGCCAGAAGTCTGCCCATTATGTCACTGCCATTACACAGAAAGCTTCACAGATGGCCAACTCAAATGTAAGGGTATCTCATCCAGGGACAAAGAGGTCATAACATCCATATATTCTAAGCTTATAAGGCCAATTATTTTGTACAATGCCCCTTCTGCATGTACCTCACAAAGCACATGCAGCAGCTGGAGAGACCACAGAGGTTCCTCAATGGGAGAGTCCAGGACCCCAAACACCTACCTTACACAGATAGGCTAAGAGCACTGTCCCTCTACCCAGTTCCATACAGAGTCCTCAGAGGTGATCTCTGTCTGGCATACAAAGCAATTCAGATCCTGCCTTGATGGGACTGTTGCACATCTAGAAGCCAAGGCCCACTCGAACAACCTGTAGGCACACCATCAACCCGGTCTGTGATATCAATAGGGCTTGCTGGTGTGACAGAAACCTGTCCCACACAGTCTCCCACATCTGTGGACTACATTCCCTGTCCACATCAAGCCGAGTGCCTCAATACCCCTTGTGAAGTGATTCCTGTATAAGTGCATGGGAAACAGAAACTACAGTCCTGTGATTCCACCTGTTCCCCTACTGGACAGGGGCTCTGGGTGCTGACATGTCTTAACATGGGCTACACTCTCGTCTCTGATAGTTATAAGGGCTTCAGGCCCAATAGCCTAGCAACCACATATCAACCTATTAACCTGTAAACAAATGTCTGTCAGTGGTTCACCACATTACTCTGTACTGCCCTGCCACTGACATCGCTGGAAATCAGAGTGCTATGTGACATATACTATGCATATAATGGACATTTCTGCTCTGTAGCATGCACTGTGTACCCACACCAGGATATGGCTAATCAGTTAAGAAGAATAACACACAAGCAGGAGATCCCCAGCCAGTACATCACTGAGGTGCTGGACTGTTTACACAGCTTCATCAGACAATTGACACTGTCCCCCTGTGTAGCCACATATCTCAACCAGCTGGATTGGGCAAGAATGTCTATAGTCTGGCTCACAATTTCAGTCTGTGCATCATGCATCTTGTATTCCTCAGGTAAATCACTGCGATGATCTGAGGATAGCTGTCATTAATTAATGACATAATACATTTCAGTGTCAGACAGCCTATATGTCAGAAGATGTCTGCTAAAACAAACCCTGTTACACTAGCAACTTTCTACATTAATAAGAGCAATATGTACAGTATCTCCCTATGGTTGGGCTATTGTCCCCCCCCCCCCCATTTTGGCAGGCTATTTCCAGATTTCTTGAACTAACAGGTTGACAAGTATGGCTGCAGCACACAAAATACTGGCCTGAAGTACAGCTATCTCTGGAATGGAGTCCCACTTTTACTACTGAAGGTCATACTGGGCATGCTCATACACTTAGAGAATTACAGCCAATGTCTAAACCCACATCGGAGAATATAACTGTATAGTGCATAGATGTCTTTGCATACAGACAGCTGTGTACACCTTAACTGTCTCTACCCACACCCATCAGACAGGATTAACTTCAGTTAGCTGTAGGTGGCCCATATGTGATATATATGCATCTGTTGTGATTGATACACATATATATGGGCAACATATAGCAATATTTCAAGCATACGCACACATATAGACATGAGGAAGAAGGAGACAAACAGTGCTAGAGAGAGATACACACAGGGAGACACATACACAGAGTGAATCATAGACAGGCATACCCTGAAAGGCATAAAGTGATGTCCTGCTATGGACAGTTGGATACCAAGTGTAACCAGTTGCATGTGCCAGTATGAAGGTTAGCCACATTATGTAATAGTACAGAGGTAGGTGGTTATAATACCACATCACCCGCTTTTGTTTTGTGTGTGTGTTTGTGTGTGTGTGTGTGTGTGTGTGTGTGTGTGTGTGTGTGTGTGTGTGTGTGTGCGTGCGTGCGTGTGTGTGTGTGTGTGTGTGTGTGTGTGTGTAGGTTAAAGTATTATGAGGCCTTTCCCCCTCAATACACATCCAGATACCCTACTGTACAAGATCTGCTGATGTCATTCACCTTAGAAGTACCTTTGGACAGTTATTAACCCTAGAAGCTCTGTGGCATGTGCGATAACTGCATAGCACTCTCATAAAAATGACTAGATAGGTAGGGGGTTTAATCTCAGTCCTGGCAAATGTATGTGTGTGTCCGTGTGCGTGTTTGTAGGTTAAAGAGTTTTCAGCCTTTCCCACCCAGTACACTTCCCATGGCCATACTTTACAAGGGCTGCTAATGTCATTCACCTTAAAAGTACCTTTGGACAGGTCTCAGCCCTATAAGTTCCATGGCACATGCAATAATTGTGCAACACTGTAGTATAAATAACTGGATAGATAGATGTTCAAATCTCAGTGCTGGCTATTGTGCATTTGCATGTTTGTAGATTAAAGTATTTTGAGGCCTTTTTATTAATTCCATATACACCATCCTCTAATACCTTATTTATATTATTTTCTATTCATATGTGTAAAATCTTCATAAATATCCTGTAATCCATATTACTTGAAACCACTGGTCTCCAATTTGTTTTCTCTCTCCTTTCTCCTTTATTCCATATAAATGTCATTACTCCATCATGTATTTGCATGTATTCAAATACCATCTTGCAACCATTCATTCAATACACATATAAAGCTTTCTTTTGTGAAGATTCCATATTCTTATACATACATTAGATATTCTCTCCCATGTAGACCAGAAACTGAATCAATATTAACTTTCTTTAGTATAAAATCCAATTCTGTCAAAGTAATCTGTTTTTCTTTATCATTATTTATATTTTCATTAAACTTCATGTTTCATTCATTATTTATCTTTAACTCCTATTTTCTAATTGTCTTTTTCACAAATTGCACTATAATATTTGTAATTTCAAACTGTTCTTTTACTACCAAACCTTTCTCTTCTCTCAATTCTCTAATTACTCCAATATCTCCTTTAACCTTCTAGCTAAATACAGTGAAACTTTTTTACATTGAAGAAAATATCTTTGTTTATACAATAATCCTTTTATTGTATCTTTATTCTTTTTATATATTTCAGTTTCTCTTGTATAATATGTTACAAAGACATGCGTCTGGAGTGTTTCTCCCCGGGCCTCCGCTAAAAAGTGGCTTCCTTCCAAGTTGGACGTTCCCGGTAAACAAATATTAAATAAACAAATAAATAAATAATAAATATTTTCGTTCCTTTTCAAAAGCTTGAATATATTATTTTATAAGGTGACATATTTCTGCTTTTCTTTTTGTCATAATACATTCTCCCATTTCAGTAGTCTGATTTATATTTTTCTTTAAATATTAACCATTATTCTGTCCAATTTTAAATAACAATCTCTCATAGTTAAATGTTCATTCTACAATTGCATTATATTTTGTTTACCTTTTTCATATCAACTAATCTCATTATTCCTTTTAATCCATTTTCTAGTATTTATATACTCACTATTCACTTCAGTTTCTATCCATATAACCACACGATCTGAAAATCTTTTTGAATTTCTCTTCTGTCTTGAACCTTATACTATCAGAGGCTACAAAGTAATCATTCTCAAATCTGTTATTTTGTCTTCTATATGTATTTGAATTCCATTAACTTCAACCTCACATAATTTCTTTCATAACCTTTTTATCCATTTTGTCAACCCTTTTTATTTTCCTTAGATCACAACTAAAATCCCCACCTATTATAATATTCATATTGATTATTACATTATCAAATATTCCTCTTCCCTTTCCTTATATGTTACATGTGTATAGATTGCAATAATCCTATAAACTTTCCTTTCCCATCTAAAGTATACTACAGTTAGCCTTCCCAACCTGACTAAAGTAACATCTAATATGGAAATACCTGTATCTTATAATAATGCAACACCTGAGCAAGTTTCATTTGCCAAATTCCACATTATACTCCCTTTCCACAAATTCTCTGTTTGTACTCTTTCACCTTTTGTTAACCCCCTAGCATCTTCTAATACAATTATGTCTATCTCACAATTATTACACCATTCCAAATAAAACTATTCTCCTAACCAAACATTTAATACCATTAACATTAACTGATAATATTCTAGATTATTCACCTCTCTTTTTCTTAATCTAAATGACATTGTTTATTCTTCTATCTATGTATCTCCCCTTTTTAACTTTAATACTTGAATCCTTTAATTTCCTTTTTTTATCTTTTACTCTCTTTCCTATAGAATTTTTCATTTTAATAACTTTCAAATAAATTTCCTTATCATCACTTACATCTGATTCTAATTCGAGTTAACCTGATTTTAATTCATTTACTTCTATATCTTGTGATTAACTGCAGTGGTGGTGCTGCGGTAGCGTTGTCGCCTCACAGTAAGATGCTGTCCTGTTCGATTCTCAGCTAGAGCGTCTTCTTTGTGGAGACATGCATGAATGGGCGTAACTTCATTGAAGGTTGTGAGTCAGAGCTGGCAACTCGGCAAGTAAAAATCTACTGCCAATCATTAGCTGACCGGAGTTCCGCTGTGGCAACCCCTAATCGAGAAAAGCAGAAAGACACAACAACAAAAACAACTTCTATATCTTGTGATTCCTCTGATATTTTCAAAAGCTCTTCTTTTTGATTTCTAGCATGTATGTTTAATTCTTTACTTTCATCTTCATTTTTTTCTACATTAATTTCTTTATGACCCTCTTCCCTTAAATTTTCTATTTTTTCACATTTATTGCCATTACAATTTCTGGCACCATGACCAGAATCCCCACACAACATTTTTTTTCACAATTTCCCACAAAATGGTACTTCCCATGAAAAAGCATGTTTTTGCTTGATCCTAATATTGAACCAACACTCTTTTTCCATGCACATTTATCATACTTGGACTATGAATAATTTTATTATTTTCTATCCTCAGAATAACATCGCATTCTCCAGCCCCATTCCATAAACCTGTATTATCATCCATTTTTACAATACTTTATCAGTCTCTGTATGGCATTGTATATTTATTTTCTTTTGAGTCTCTTGAAAAAAAATGTTTGTATCACGTATCTATTCCAAGGAAACATGTTCCTCTTTCTTTCAAATTTTCCCAAAAAAGTATATAAACTCAAAGCTGTTTCAAAAAAATATGTATCAATATGTATCATTTTTAATCAAAATAAAAGCTCTTACCTCTTGAGCTTTTGTACCTAAAGGTAACACAACTGATTCCCAAACTTCATACCTGTCCAATGTTTTTTCTTCTGTGCCCTATATACTTAGTATGAAATTCTTCGTCTTTTCTTTATCCTTCTCTTTTACATTCCTTCACACATCATCGACAAATTAAATCTTCTCCACGCTTTCTTCTTCCTCGATGATCCTCTCCATCACCTCTCCCCAAGATAGTTAATTCCCACTCTCTGAGCATTGTTTTCCTTCATTAACTGCTGCAACAAATTTTCCTGCAACCCTACCAACTGGAGGGTTTTAACTGTAATCCCTTCAGATTGCTGCTCCCCTGGTTCTGATATTTCAAGCATTTTGCTGGAAACAATTCCCCTGAATCAATGTATAAGCCTAGCATTCTATTTCTCAACCCCCGCCTCACTACCTGAAGTTGGTGGCAAGCCCTTGTACCCCCAAAATATATATATATATATATATATATATATATATATATATATATATATATATATATATATATATATACCAACTCCAAGATTGTCATAACTTGGAGGAATGTGAGTATTCCAAGAAATGACATCCTGGACTTAGAATATATAAGTCTGTTCTTTAGACCATTCAGTCTCCAAGTTTCAGGACACACTCTAGCAGGTCCTGACATTTCAAATAGTTTCTGAAATGGCCCATCTAAGATAAAGCAGAACAATACACCTGAA
>NC_056741.1:1522185180-1522212680 GCF_019279795.1 Protopterus annectens | reverse complement strand
GAGGTAGAATCCAGACAAAGAAAGATAGACCAAGCCCTGTACAAACTCCTTACAAAAGGTCTCATTTCAGATCAGAAATTTGACTTTATGAAAGTGGACTCCCCAGATATCGATAAACTTTCCATCATCCTGAAAACCCACAAAAACAGTCAAACTGCCCGCTCAGACACATAGTATCTTCAAAAAGAACTAAAACAGAATTTATTTCTGAGCTACTAGACTTCTACCTGAATCCCATAGTCCAGAACTTGAAGTTCTGTTTGAAGGACTCATGAGAATTCATAAACACAGTATTTTTGTTCCAGCAAATTTTCACCCCAAGGAAGATAAACATAGTGATGCTGGATATTGTAGATGTGTATGTGGATGGTATTGTGGATATGCCAGTATTCCCCAGAAGGAAGGACTAGCACTAGTGGAAAGATACCCTCTGAACCATGTAGGGTTAAACACTCCCAGTGCCTAGACCTTTTTCTCGTTACTCAACTTAGTCCTAGAAAACAACTTCTCCAACGTCGAAGGAGTCATTTACCTTCAACTTAAAGGAGTGGCCATGGGTGTGAAAATGGCACCCGCATACACCAATTTAGTGTTAATCTCATGGGAAGTGGACACACTGACTAAAATCAGAGGGTTCATACTGATAAGACTCTGCAAAAGATACATCAATGACATATTTTTTGTGTGGGAAGTTCCCCCCCAAAATCTCACATCCTTCCCTAAAGATATTAGCGAAAGTATTCATTTTCTGACCTTTCTGGTCTTGGACATGGGATCCAAAGTCAATTTCTGGACATCACCCTGTCCTTTAATGAGGAGACCAACTCATTCTCCTCCACTATCCACAGAAAACCCATGTTCAGGAATAATTACCTGGACTTTAGCAGCCAACACCCTGGCTTCATGAAAAAGAACACTGGTAAAGGACAGTTATCAGGTTATGCATATAGTGAGTGATGACCAGGAGTTTGAAAATGAGTGTGATTTCCACAAAGGCTTATTGGAGGGCAAACACTACCACAAGAAGTTAGTAAACTCTTGATACTGACAAGTGGCGGATAACAGACATATCAGACACCTTCCAATCCTAATACACGGTTTCAACAACCAACCTAAGGAGAGGAACAGCCAACTGCCAAGATTCCCTATGTTCATTTCAATAGATGCAGCAGGCTTACAAGGCACCATAACAAAAAACTGGAGCATTATCCAAAGTAACCTGGAACTCAGCAGAGCACTAGGGACACATCCTACATTCTGCTACAAAAAGACCCAGTCACTCAAAACACTATTCAAACCGGGAGAAAAACATAAAGGCACCCCAGGAGCTGAACCTCTAGGGACCTACCCATGTGGCTATTGTGAGCTCCTTCACCCTACCAGTCCACACAGTCCCCGTCTCCTTTTTACAAAACTTTAACTGCAGCACCACCACCATAGTCTACCTGGGAGTTTGCTCCCAATGTAAGTCTTCTTACGTAGGTAAGACCTCTCTCAAACTTAGTGACAGGATCAAAAAACACTTCCAGGTGATCCAACACTCCGACACCAACAATGCCTAGCTAAACATATATTACTAATATTGCAAAAAGTGTCACCTTTTTGTGGAGAATCTAATCCATTACTAGAAGTGAGGGAATTAAAGTGGCAAATTGACTTAGGAGCTGACACACCCCCAGGTCTCAATGACAACCTAAACATAAAATGTGTGTTCAAATGGAGCAGGTAGATGGTGATAATCCTCACACATTACCACCCCTCTTAATGTCACTCAAACTGTGAGTATTTATTCCTCTGAAAGTTGAAAGATAGATTTCTGATGAAGTTTGATTGTTGTAATAATGCCAGCAAATGAAGCTGCTTAAATCCTACAGTTTCATACATGTTGTTTTTTCTCCTAGATCTCCAAGGTTTCTTAGTCAAAGTGTAAAGATTACTTGGTTTGAGTTCTGATTCTTTCTATTATTTACAATGCATCTGTGGACCATCTATACAATTCCCATAATTGCCATATCTGACAAATGTCATAGCTTTCATAGATATTCCAAAACCATTTAGCTGAATGACCATTTACACCTTGCTGCTGACCTTCCTCTATCAACAATTTGTGGAGGATCACTTCATGCTGGTGAATCTAAAAGGCAAGTACAATAAACACCACAACTAGCCTGTGCAAATAAGATAGCCATTGTATAGAATATCTTCAGTTAATCTACTGATAAAGATGTCCACCATCATGTGTAGCAGGAGATGGCATATATGCCATGGATCCAACTAGAATATGGCCTATCTCTAATTGCAGCCACCTTTAACAAAACTACTAAAGCACAGCAGACCATTAGCAACAAAAATTGCCATTTCATAACCCTCTCCCCACACCAAGAACACCACACCATTGCAATCCAAAAAGCTAAATGGCTACCCATTACACAATGGGTCACTCCCCTATAAGCCAAGTGCCAGATAGACCAGAGCCAGTAGTGGAGGAGGTGCAAGCTGAGGGGTCATTGGAGGAACCAGCTGCTAAGGAAAAATGTGCAAGACTGAGGCAGGTGCAATATGCTGTGGCACTGGTAAAGAGTATGTGCCTGGACTCCAACTATAGGCCAGAATAAAGACAATGAAGAATAAAAGTTCTACATGTAATTGTAAATAACAGGATGTGTTGTACAGTGCATTGACTGGCCATGCTGCACATCAGACATTAACTACTGACTTAACACATCAATGTGTGCAGAGTACACTTGTCATCAATTGCACAGGTGGAGTGTGCACAATGACAAGGGTCTACAATGGCTTTGTATCTGGAAGGTGGAAGGGGGATAGACTAAGCTATGTAGATAGGCTTTTTGAGATCCATGAGTGAGTTACTGGAGTAGCTGTGCATACTGAGTATTAAGGGTTGAATCTTACTGAAGGGGACAGGTGGGCAGATGTTCTAGATTGTTGCACAGTAGAGGTGCAGGGGAACACAGCTGCAGCAGATGATGGGCATTGCATGGTCATGGATGTGATAGGTGTTGTAGGTCCACGAGTAGGTAAGATGCAAACTGTGCATGGCTTTGGTGCCCTCTTCATGGAATGGAACTGCCATCAGTACCCACTGGCAAGGATTATGCAGCACTGTGAGAACATGACTGCCTCCCTTTTCAATGCAAAGGAAAGCCATAGAGGTTGCCTTCATAAGAAAATTCCTATCATACTACTACAAGGTGACCACCAGAAAGTGATGGCAAGGGAGAGGCACTGTATGGCCCTGGCATATCTGAAATATGGGATGTACCACATATGAGGCAGTGCTGCAATAACCATGAGTATGGTGATAGCTATGGTAAGCAGTGCCACAGTTACCCATCCTGGATGAATTAGTTGCAAATTGGGCTTCTAATACCCTCATCATGTGGGTTTCTTCCCTGTGTGTATACTCCTGGGCTGTATGTAGGCATTGCAGGCCCTCACAGATTTCATCACTTATGCTACATGGTATATTGAACATCTCAGTCACAACATTGGTGGTATCTGCCTATGTCTACATCACCAACTTGCACATCCATTGACTTATACACAGTGTGACAGCTAGGTCAAGGATTGCATTGGACTCAATGTTCTGATGTCCAAAGGTATGTCACTCCTTTTTGCTGTCTTCTCAGTTTGCCTCACTTGTTGGATTACAAGGAATGACCTTTCTCTCCATAGCCTGTGAGGAGGTAAGGATGCATTCCAGAGCTATTCATGTCATTAGATGTGGGTGGCGTGCTGTTCTCCATGGTACTGTCACTAAGAATGGCACTGTGCAATCCAATTGTAGTTTGTTAGGCAATGCTGCTGCTCTCTTCTACTACTGCATATATACCTCTCAGCCTTTCAGCCACACATAGCAACATCTGTCGCAGTGCGCATGTGTGCATATGCGTGTGTGTCTGTGTGTGTGTGTGTGTGTGTGTGTGTGTGTGTGTGTGTGTGTGTGTGTGAGTGTGTGTGTGTGTGTGTGTGTGTGTGTGTGTGTGTGTGTGTGCGTGTGTGTGTGTATGTCTGTGTGTGTGTGTGTGTGTGTGTGTGTGTGTGTGTGTGTGTGTGTGTGTGTGTGTGTGTGTGTGTGTGATGCCTGCACACATACTGTTGCCTCCAAAGGCTGTACAACTCTTTTGTACATTTTTGTTATTTTTCTTTGCTTCATTATCCACTGCACACACATTTGATACTATTCACTTACTGTACCACTGTCCTAGACAGCGGTGACAGGCATCTCTTATATCCTATACTGTTGCCACTGCTGTGTTGACTGTGTTTTCCTCCTTACAGGGCTTGTGCTACAAAGACATGTATTTATTTATTTATTTATTTATTTACATTTGTTTACTGGGAAATTTTGAGTGGGCACAGGTCCATTTTCAGTGGAGGCCTGGGGAGAAAATCTCCACCAAGCAAAACAAGTAATAAATACAAAGCAAGTAAAATCTGTAGCAAACATGAACAGCAAGAATGTATGAAGAATCTAATTCGGTACCAAGAAGTAACAATACACATGAAAAAGTAAAAATACATTTAGAAATGACATTGTAAAGATACGATGACATACAATGCTCAGTATTCTTCTTCTTTGTCTTTTCGGCTTTTCCCAGTTAGGGGTCACCAAAGTGGAACTCCAGTCTGCTAATGATTGGCAGTCAATTTTTATGGTGCCAAGTTGCCAGGCCAACGCCCAACCTTTAGCGAAGGCTCGCCCATTCACACATGTCTTTCAAAGGCCACTCGACCGCGGGGAGGACATGCAGACTCCACACAGAAGGCACTCCAGCTGTGAATCAAACAGGAGAACCTCTTGCTGTGAGGTAACAATGCTACCTAGAATGCTCAGTATTATAATATGTATTTCAGTAAGTTTAGATAAAAGTTAAGAATAAACAATTACACCTTCAAACTGTTTAATTTGACAGTTGTAGCTAAGTACACTAACAGATATATAGCTGACAAACATCATTTGGTGATGTAAGCAGGAGGGGATAGTAGAAATAGAGGAAGGGGGGAGATATAATTGTCTGATTTTGGCAGGCAGGGTGGCTAAGGGAGGGCAGGGGAGCAGGGGAGGTGAGGAGAGGAGAAGTGAGTCTTAGTCAGGATTGGAACAAGGGCATAATCAGTGGCTTTTTAAGTGGGCTTTTTGTTTGGCTTTGAAATGATGGGATGAGGGTAGGGTGATAATACGGGGGAGGATATTCCATAATTTGGATATTATGCAGGAGAATAGAGCTTCTCCGGCTGAATTCTTGGCTTTGGTAACTTGGAGTAGGTTTTTTGTTGCTGGAGTGTAGTGTTCTAGTAGTATAGTAGGGCTGGAGAAGGTTTTGAAAGGGGGAAGTTTTGATGGTTTACTAATTTGTGGGTGAGGGAGAGCTGATTGAGTTGGAGATATTGCTAAAGTTCAAGCCAATCGAGTTTTCTAAGAGAGTTACAGTGATGGCTGCAGTAGGATGACCCAGTGGCAAATTTGGTTATTTTGTTGTAGCAGGCCTCTAACTTGTTTTGGTCAGTTTGTCAAAGATTGGTAAGTATAGGAGATGCATAGAGTAATGTTGAAATGAGGTGGGAGTTGGCTACTGAGGTTCTAGCTGCTTAGGTGAGGAATTAGTTACTTCTGTACAATGAACTTTCTTTGAAATTCTTTTTTATGGTTTGAGAGATGTGAGTGCCGAATTTGAGCTGGTTGTCAGTCTCAACACCAAGTTGTTTGGTATGTTCTTTAGGGGAGATTATGGTGTTGTCGCTGGTCAGAATATTGAAGTGAGGGTTAGTTAAGTTGGATTTAGTGGGCTGGAAGATGAGATTAGTCTTGTTAGGGTTGAGTATTAGCTGGGCATTGAATAGCCACTTTTCTACAGAGGAAAAGGCTTTGTGTGTTAATTTCTGAAGTTCTGGTAAAGTTGGAGCTGAGCAGATGAGAGCTGAGTCATCTGCATGCTGTATGAGAGTGGCCTGCTTGATGGCTGTGAATAGATTATTGGTGAAGAGTGAAAAAAGCAGTGGTCCAAGGGTGGAGCCCTGTGGGATGCCATGAGTGACAGGAAGTCAAGTTGAAAGGTCATTGTGCCACACCTTGTTGTCAGCCATCTAGATAGCTGTGAAACCAGTTTGTAACTGAATGTGAAAATGAGAGGTTAGAGAGAACAGAGAGTAGTTGTTTGTGTGTGATCATATCGAAAGCCTTGGACTTGTCCAGGAATGTGGCAGAGGAAAACAGTGGGTTGTTTTTGTGGTGAAAGATAGTGTTAGTGAAAGAGAGTAACGCTGTGGTAGTACTATGGAATGGCCTGTAGCCATGTTGGGTGTTGGAGAGAAGCTTATTAGTTTGTAATCAATCCAGAACTTGAGAGTGAATGCATTTCTCAAGTATTTTGGATACTTAGCATAACACAACTTACTGATTACTGCTGTTTTTTTTTTTTTTCGTCCATTCTGTTTCTGTCTGTTTTTATCTCTTTATTTATTTATCTTAATTTGTTACTCAGCATGTAACTCTAATCGAAATAGTACATTCTCAGCTTCAGCCCAGGGAGTACAGTAAGTACAATAAAGCTCAAATTAAGTGGAAAAGCAAAATGCATCATTTGTGTCAACTTTTATTATTTGCTTTTTTCCCCTTCCTTTACATCAATTTATTCTGCGGTTTTTAGCTATGGAACAGGTGGTGAAGTGGCATCAGGTATATTTCTCTGCCCTAGCCTTTTAGCCATTTGCTAGTTCCTGAGAATGCTCCAAACCAGAATTTCTACATGGTGATGAAGGTCAACTTTTGGGAAGCAAATAAGAGTATTCATCAGTTTCCTTTGCTAATTCTTTTCCAGTGAGGGATGTAGGATATTTATTGAGGCATGACACTTGGGGGTACCCTCGGGTCAGTCGTCAGGAGTTGCATAGGCTGGTGCAGACTGTTGTGATTTAACAACTCCATACCAAGATTAGCACCTTGGAATGCATCCTAAAGTAAAAAGCATAGTCACATAACAGCATGGGTCTGACCACCTAGCACCCGTGCCTGAGCCCAGCAATGAAGCAGCAATAAAACTGATTGACATCCGGTTGGGTTCTCCATTGTTGCAGTTGGGCATGAGGTTCTTAGACCATACTATCATGGTGTTCCCCTTCCATGGGTATCACTCACCCTTCTAAATTTGGTGTCCATTCTTCCTAATTACCATTTTATATGTTTTATTTGTATGTCATATTTATGCCCCCCCCACACTTTTGTATTAGCACATCACCTGTCAAGTCTTTGTCTGTGTTAGATATTTGTGTGTCTGACTCTGTTGAATTACCTTTTCCCTAGCTACTACACACATCATCTCCCCTGCTTCCTGCCCTCTATCCATCTTCCATAAATATAAATAATATAGACATGTCCTACCAAAATAATTAGCCTCCTGCTACAACTGATGCCACATTTCCCTTCTAGTTACATTTCTGTGTATTCCACTGCTTTCTCTTTTTGACCCTCCACAGTATGGTCCATATCTCTGTATAATGACTGCAGATTTCTAAAATGAATAACTTACTTATGCAGCTCTAGCTCCAGCAGGGCCATGCTATGTTGCTACTTACACATACTTAATGTCTGTTGGGTCATTTCATATTATTTTGATCATGCTGTTTATTGCAGATTGTCCACATTATCATTTTTTTCAGAATCATGGACAGTCTCTCATACCTGTGTTAACACAGCCTAAAGTTACTTTTAACTAGATTCCTTCTGTCTGGATTCCTAGTGGAAGATGCCTATTCTGATTTATGTTATTCTAAAAATGCCTTGTCCTTTATAACAACACAATTCCTAAAGTTGATGCTCCGGGCACAAACCGCCCCTGCATCAGTAAGCTATCTTTTCTGGCTTTCAGGGCTATAGCCTTAATTTTATAAAGTATTATTACAGTATAATTTCTCCTTAGCAACACTTTCTGTGGGAAAACTCTCTAGCTAATACAAAAATGTAGCTGTCTTCAACAATAATGTTTTATTATTTGTAATAATACTATGTTTGCAAGAGTTGTTAATTACTATATTTCACTTCAGTTTTATAGTATTTGGACAAATTATAGGGCGAGAACCATACTATGTTACAAATAAATACATCTGTGTTAGACTATGAACCAGTGAGCACTGATTTACAGCTTAATATAGGCACCAGGCCTTGCATACCATTTGGAAAAAGCACCTTACTCCAGCTACAATTAAATTATATGATACTATAAACAGAGACTTGTTTGCATTCGCAAAGGTCACACATCCCCTTAAATAGTGTGAGAAAATACTGCAATAACAAAGCACTTCATATCCACACTGTCATTTATCAAAAAAAGCACTTTAAGAATTCCATTTCTACTAAATAATAACAGTGCATCTTCAATATAAATACACTGAATGGTGAATGATGAAATGGTAATTATGTTGAGAACTCTAAAACTAAAACAGATATATATATATATATATATATATATATATATATATATATATATATATATATATGTGTGTGTGTGTAAAACATACACAGAGGAATCTACACCTCAGGGTAAAAATAGAGAGGCCTTTTCATTTTTTTCCATTTTGATTATAATTGCTGTTCAGTCCTTTGATGATTGATTGTGCTAATGGTGCCTATAACAATGAAAGATTAAACACAACTGTTGAGGGAATGGACTTTTTATTCATATTTCATCTGTTTTACATTCTCCTCAAAGCATTTCTAATGAAAACCTGCTGAAAGTTTAATTATACCAAGGTAATAAAATTATGTTAAACTAGGCTGCATACATATTAAAACTTTCTTGTGTTTGCATGCCCCCATTTCTCTGAGAGGAGAAACAGGATTTCTTTAGCCTGAAACAATATTTTTTATCTATTAAGATTGAGAATGTTACTTTGTGGAAGTCTAATTAACTGATGGGAATGTAGAAGAAGATTTTTTTTCTTATCAGAGTGAGATATGAAATATAAACATATACACACACACACACACACACACACACACACACACACACACACACACACATATATATATATATATATATATATATATATATATATATATATGTGGTTTACCATCATTATCCTGAAATCCTGAATCACAGGCAGATGAGTCATCCTATGGGCGACGTACATCTGTGAAAGTCAGAATGCTGAATTCCAGTATACCCGACATAAGCAATGAACCTAAAAACTCTACCTCTCTGGACCCAGGAACAAGAGTTAACATGGGTCCAGAAGGAACAGAAATGCTGGTGTTCGGCATTACATCATTTGAGATGTTGGACATCATGCAGGTGGACTTGACCACCTGTGATAATGATGGTAAACATATATATATATATATATATATATATATATATATATATATATATATATATATATATATATATAGATATAGATATGTGTGTGTGTGTGTGTGTGTGTGTGTGTGTGTATGCACATATGAATGTATGTATATATATATATATATATATATATATATATATATATATATATATATATATATATATATATATACATATGCACACACACGGACATGGATCTACTTTATAATACTGAGGAAGCACTTGATCAAATTTCATAATATTGAGACCACAGACTCAAAAAATTAATCTTACTGAAAGTTCACAACATTGACAGCGATAATATCAAAGTTAGAATAGTTAACTGTAAGTTCCTATGAGTAAATGTTTTGTTAAATTTAAATGATATTTCGTTAAATACTGTGCTGTCCATTTAGAAGCCGCGGTGGTGCAGTGGTTAGCATTGTTGCCTCACAGCAAGAGGCTTTACGATTCGATTCTCGGATGGCATGCCTTCTGTGCGGAGTCTGCATGTCCTCCCCACGATCAAACTCACTTTAAAAGACATGCAGGTAGGTGTGTGTGTGAGTGGGTATGCCTTTCTTGAAGGTTGTTGCCGGGCTGGCAACTCAACACCGTAAAAATTCACTGCCAGTCATTAGCAGACCGGAGTTCCACTGTGGCGACCCCTAAAGCCAAAAGCCAATTTACTGTACTGTCCATTTAAGATTTTGTGTTATGGACGTAAATGAAATATGGCGAATGCAATGTTGAAAGCTGATGGTTTTGCTGGGGAGTTTTGTGGAAAGGTAAAGGTTAAAAGAGGAAAGGAAGTGGTAAACATTGACAAGTATGTGTTGGATTTAGAACACAGTATTTCAACTTTAAGTTGCTTTAATTGCTTACATAGTGATAGTTGCAAAGTGTATCTCTAGTTTACCATTTTCCTCACTGTAATGTGATCTCAGAGTTAGTATACTTAATTTCTGGAGGATGTGTGGGGTACAGGGGGGCACAGCCCCCCTACAAAAGCATATAAGTTAAAATAGTTGAAGTTTGGAGTTGGTGAAGCGTAGGGACCTTCCATTTGTTTTTGCAGTTCTACTTTATGGGTGTTGATCTATCTATAAAGTAGATCCATATATGCACATGTAGGTGTGTATGCAAATTACAATGGTTTATATAGGTATATGCACAGGAGGCAAAGCAGACATATTACATTACGATAGATGATTAATTGGATTACCATTCACCTGGAGCTATTGATAATGCAATACTGATTTTATCCATGGTTGAAATTCATGACACTGCTCTTCAGGACAGTAGACAGGTTATGTCGGTTATAGGCAAAATAAGCTGTTGTACAAAATAGACATAAATAAATAAGACCAAACTTACTGGCTGAGTAAGTAGATTCCTGCAATTCTGGCAAATATAAGACATAGGCCAAAAGTGAAATAATTAAAAGTAATGACATAACAAACAGCATATTTTGAAGGGCAATGTTCTCATGTTCAATTCCATGAGCCTCAAGAGAATGAGCGTAAGGCATGCAAAAGATATTGTACTCCTTAATGGTACCATGAAAGGACTGGAAAGAGGGGAACAGTAAAGTAGAAAGGGGTACAGTAAGAAAGGGAAAATATGCTATGAACACATAAGGAAAATGCAGAATTGGGTGTAAGGTTAGTTTTTTTGTAATGTGGGAAGAGGCCACAAAAGGTAAGACAGGAGGGCTTGAAAGACATGCAGATGCAGGAATGTAATGGTGATACCTAGTGAGGGCACACAAACATACAAATAAGAGGTCAGGCAGACAAGGGTGAATGTGCACATTCCAGAAAATGGAGTCTTAGGATACAAACACACACACATGCATACATATATTCACACACACACACAGACACACACACACACACACACACACACACACACACACACACACACACACACACACACACACACACACACACACACACACACACACACACACACACACTTACATACACACACACCACATGCGCACACAGAAAACAGCACAGACAAAAGTCTGAGAATAGGTTGGGGTTATAAGCGACCCACCAGATTCAGCCCAGTCCAGAGGGTTGCTACTGGGCTAGTCAGCGGCCAAGAAGGCTGCTACTGTGGCCAAGATGATGAAGGACCTGCATTCAGTGGCCAGTGGTACTGTGTGGTCACATGGCATTATCTAGCAGCTCAAGCAAATCTACAATGCATTGTGGAGTAGATTGATGTTTGGCAATCATATGTGTCAATGTCCAGCTGACCACTGTTACCTCCACCATTCCTAGTAAAGCTGAGCTGATGTAGGTGATGGTAGGACTATCTGCAGGGCAGACTCATGTTCAGCAACCCCCCCCAAGTGAGGCACTCACAACCTGTTGAAACACCTCACCTACAACCTTGGCCAAAACAGCAGGCTGTGGCTAATGTGTTTACAGATCTGAGGTTCCAATCTGAGGGAAGCACAAAGGGAATGATGCCACTACTGATGCTGAGTCACACCTGGTGTGCACTGTTAAACGCTTTACAAAGAAGGGGCCCACTAACCCCACCGCCATGCAGTGAGTGCCAACTGCAGTCAATGATATTTTCTTTCTACTTGTCATATGCTGAAAGACACAAGGGACACATACGCTATTACATGTATTCAGGTGTGAGGGTGATGAAATCAACAGTGTGAACTCACATCAACACATGTGCATGCAAACAAGCAGAAACCTGAGATAGTACCTGCATCCTGACACATACACTACACTACCATGCGCATATGCAATAAAAAAGAACTGGACAGGATGCTCACAGCTTTGCAAAGAGGCAACACTACAACAGGTATGTGCTCAGAAGCAAAAGTGTCAAAATTATCATATCTATGTGACATGCATCAATAACTCATCCACATACCTTTCCCACACTAACCGATGCCACAGCAATATAGCTGCAAGGAACAACATGCATAACAGACAGATAGTTACTCACAGCAGACAGCATTGTACATCTTGGCATCAGTTAGAGAAGTAAACTTTATTTGGAACAGTGCCCTGAAAATTAGAAGGTTTTAAATGCAGAAGAAAATGTAGAATTGATGCCAAAGTACCTGTCTGGGCATTTATGCCTTACTTGTGCTTCTATATTCTGAAGTCTGCAGGTCAGTAACATCTTCAGTCATCATACTGGTGTCCATACTCCTTACTGCTATAGACAAAGCCAATATCTTTAGCCAGCTGGTCAGGTAGGTCATTCCAGGTGCTCATCTTACAGAATACTCCCACACAATGTCCCAGCTGACATTTCCTGAACAGTTGTGCAGGATGATACTGCATGATCTGAATTTCCTTTGCACAGTAGATTGGTGCTCTGCTCCCACTGAGGTATAAGCATTAGCACCCACCACCATGAATATATAGCAAACCAATATGGCAAATTGTGATTCACACTTTGCAATAGACTTTGAGTCATACATAGCACACCTCAGTGCAATTATGTAACATGGTGCATGTACATGCAAAAACAATTTGCCAATGGTATGCAGCAAAATATATCGACAACTTATTTCAATGTGAAACATAATTCATGAGTATCAATCAAATCTAGCCTCATTAACCATACATACAGTGCAAACTTGTACATAGTGATCTTTACTGCATATCTCCCATACAAGAAGCTAAAATGCACATTGAGAAAGCAGCATTAATACAGTAGTATTTGAGCAGTTTCAATCTATCTGACAGCACAGAAGTAATAGTTCCATAAGACAGAACCCAGAAGGGGTACACTATGATCTGTAGTTCTGTAGTATGAGCTACTTCACCAGTATCATGAGCATATGGATGTGTGCCTAGAAATAGTCTACATTAACAGCACCATAAGTATGTTACCAGTATGTGAATATGCAATGCGTGCTTGCTTGCAGCCTGAACCACAGCTGTACCTATATACATGTATCTTTCTATCTATCTATCTATCTATCTATCTATCTATCTATCTATCTATCTATCTATCTATCTATCTATCTATCTATCTATCTATCTATCTATCTATCTATCTATCTATCTATCTATCTATCCATCCATCCATCTATCTATCTATCTATCTATCTATCTATCTATCTATCTATCTACCTATTTATCTATCTATATTGATATATACCTGTCTTCATACCACTGTATCTGTGTCAAGGCAGCCTACAATTCAAAGACCATCTCCTCTTCTCCTTGTCATCAGGCCTATAGTAACTATAGTATATTAGAAGTGCAAACACTAATATGTACTATGTTGCAACATCTGCATATACGTGTTGATTGTGTGACATATGTATATGTATATGTATATTTATAAATGTATTGGTGGCATATCAGTGCAGAACAGAATTGCCCTCCCAACTCCATCCTATACATTCATGATGGATGTCTGTAAACACAGCTCCTTTCATCCTTGCCCATCATCCCATGCCACCTTTGCACTCCCTTACTCCTGTTGCCTATGAACTTCCATGTCACCTACACTTTCCTATAGGCCTCTGCATATTACCTAATCCAGATACAGACATCCTCAAATCTGCCAAACGCCTGCTCATCTTGATTACCACTGGGATATACTAATGTCCATATCATTTGTGATTTTTCTCAGCCCTGCCCAACTCTGTCATGTTGTGTATTGTCAAACCAAGATACCATGTTTCATAGCTTATCCTCTCTATCCAGATATAAATGTCTTGCGGGTATGGTGTCCTGTCATCCTATGTATAGGGATGCCCTGCAAAGGGGATGGACAGCACATGTATAACAAATCCAGCTATATGAAGAATTCATCCGGTAAAGATACAAAATACTTATAGGCAGCACCTGTTGATGAGAGGGTGTAACCACTAGACTTCATGAGACTTAGTGTGGAAAGCAGTGGTCTATGCAGCAATGTTGTGAGTGGGATCAATCAAATAACACAGCGATGTTTGAGGCATGTTAGTGACATGGTGTGGTGGGCCACACAAAATGCACACATCATAATGACTGGTGTGACACTGCCAGCCCAGCTATCTCGAATTTTGTTAATAATCATATGTCATTTGTGAATAGTAATATGATTCATATGCTTGTTTTACGAATGTAAGAGTACTGTATGTTATGTACTAAGCTTCAAGAATGTAACCATGGTGTACCCTACTGGTAAAGAACAGAAATGTATATAAACTATATACCTGTGCAAATGTATGTTTTAATAGCAGAAGCTGGAACATACAGAGTTAACATGCAAAACTTCAAGAAAATAAGTTGAAAAGTAAAGTGTTTTGTGGTTGTTTTATCTCAGTTTCAGTGCAGCAAGCAGACACAGTGTCTAGAGCTAGACGTCTTCCTATTGTCTTGAAACATAAATAATTACTAGGTTTCAAATGTAAAAGTGGTTTTATTGCTCTATGACTTCCTAACACCTGCACATTTCTGACAGATATGTATTTTTGAAACAGAGGTGTTAAATTCTGCATATCTATTTAGCCTGGGAACTGAAGTCAGGTGACAAAGAGTGATGTCATCCGAGCTAACCCTGCAGTAATGTTAATTATTAATTTAAGAACTCTGTCAGAGAAAAGTGGGCATTTTGTATCTTGCCTTGGACCTAGAAACATCCATCATCTGAATTTGCCTTGCTCTATAAGTAGGTTATTTAGGACATAGTATCTTTTAGATATAGATAGAAATATAGTAAAGATTAGGGACTGTCCTGCAATGCTGTTTTAAAATATATCCTGAGATTCTGAACTATGTAATTACTGTGTTGTTTGAGTATTGTCTTGCTCTTTTATTATTTATTATTAAATATATTTAAACCTTTTAACTGTGGCTGGTTTGTTTAGAGATATGTAAGCTCCTAGAGTACTTGCATATGTATTTGGTGACACTGTATAGGACACTCCAATACCCTTGCTTTTGGTCACACTTACCATTTGGATAATAGTAACATTACACAGTAGGATTGGGCACCCTTTGTAAGGGCCTTAGAGTAGCTGATAAGTAGTGGTTGGTAGCAGTGATAACTACCTTATAGTCTTGGCAGAAGGAGGCATAGCTAATAAACCTGTGCCAGCCTTCCCTAGGAGTGTCTGTGTGTTTGTATATAAATCAAATCTCAGAGTGTGTGTGTGTGTGTGTGTGTGTGTGTGTGTGTGTGTGTGTGTGTGTGTGTGTGTGTGTGTGTGTCAGCTACTGCAGCAGGGACACGAAGCACTGGTTGGACAGAGAGGGTGCTGGAGGTTTTGGTTTGACCACTCAGCTGAGACCTTAACTCTATAGCTGTGCCAGTAAGGAGTCTTACTGGGGATCTGGAGAAAGAGGCAGAAACCAGCCCCAGACTGACTGCGATCTCTTTGTGCTCTTAGTACTTTACTGTGTGTGTACTTGTCATCCTTCCAATGTGTATGTCCCTCACTGGTGCTAGTGGTGAGAATTGAGGCTCCTTGATTACTGGGCCAGTGCAGGTGCATCACAGCTGGCATGTGAGCAAATGCATGATGTTTGCCTCTCATTGCAAGCCTGATGAATGATGAGACTTTCCTAGTACTACTGTATGCAGATGTTGAGTTTATGGATATCCTACTTGGTTAAGTGGATACAAGTTCTGGGAATATTAGAACTTCATGTAACTCACAGGAAGACCAGCCCAATTACTAACCATAACTCACATGCTATACAGCAACTCTAAAGCAACTCTGACTGACATGATGGAGCACATGATGACCACTCCATTGTTCACCTGAGATAATTCAGGTATTCAAACATAGGGGACCTCCAGCACAGGTATGTGTATGCATCTTCCTGCATAAAACCACCTGCCATTTGCATTCAGACCACATTGCATCAGATGTTATAGGAGTAATTATAATCTGTCTGTTATCTCTTTTGTTGTGTATAAACTGGGCAGGCTACATACCACTGTGATGGAAACAGGTTTATACACTTGGTCAGACAACAGGTTGGGCTCCACATGTGACAATAATATTGGCATACAGAATGAGCCATAGCCCCAGAGCACATTGACACTGTCTACATCCCTCCTGGGTGTTCCTATGCCAGTTGCACAAGGTAGTGATGTGACCTCATCCATGCCTGCTCTACAGGATGTACAGCATAGAGGGCTCACCATCCCTATAAAGGATGGAGTTTCACTGTGACCAGCTATACTGACAACCCCTAGCCTCCTGCAATGGCAGACAAGTGCAATGCTTTGGACATGTGAATGTTTATGATATGGCAGTGTGTCAGAGGGTCCCTGGAACCATCTAAATTCACTGCCATTCCCAGGCAGCTCTGGACATCTATCAGCAGATGTGCAGTGAAATATGCTAACTTAGAGCTATCAAGCACTATGCTCTGGCTCAATGAAGATATGAATAAATGGTGTCAATACATCCAGGATACAAGGGAGTTCAGTGATGATGCTCTGATCAGTCTCATATGGACAATGATGTTCCATTTTGCTCTCATGGCTACCTAAGTTCAAAGGAAAAGAACTGCTAGCATCAGTGCCCTAGTTTTGAGTGTTCAGCATGGCCAGGGGTTGTCTGTAACTGAGGCTAATGCATATACAGGCCATAAAATGGGCCACAGTGGTTAACTGTGGGTTTGTCAGAGTCCACCACTCTATGACAGTGGTGACCCTGACAAAAAAGAAAACAGGAACTGGGTACCTCATGGGCAATCCAACTTTAGGTCATGGTCCACCACTACTACTATATTAGGATTTAGAGGGGACTATAATACTAATAGATCTGCTCATTGCAGCAGCCATAGTGGATGGATATGTAGTAGCTCCCCATCCACTTCACGGAGGAAATTGTGTATGACACTGAACTCATCCCACTCCATGTCCATTGCCTTTACCCCTGTTGACTGTTAACCTATTCCTGCAAGAGGTACAGACAGCCTTGTATCAAATTTGTAAAATTTACAGTTCCCCCTGCTTTGGGGAAAATCTGTGGCATTTAGTGTCATAAAAACATAATGCAATGGTGGCACTCCCTTCTGCTGTGCTTGGGAAGTAGATGTGTCAGCAGTTTATGTATTCAGTATTTTACAGGCGAATGTCTTTGAAATGCAGTCAGTCTTTGAAATACTCAATGTGTTCTCTATCTTTGGAAGGTCCCTGTAATTAGAATGGTAAGAGATAAACATACTTTGGTATAAACAAATATGCGAAAGCAACTCAGTCCTCCATATCCAGATTGTGGGTCATACATATCAACTAACACCAATATAATGTCTTGGTCAACACAAATATGGTCTTAGAACTGCCAGTCTGTGATCTGATGTGATGTTGCCCACTGTCTTATGCTTTTGATCAAATCATCTTCCATTGTGTTGAATTTCTAGGTGGCTGATGTTAGTGTTTATATAATTATTTTATTATTTATTTATTATTTTACATTTGTTGACCGGGCTAGTCTAACTGGATACATGTCCATAGATGTTCTTTTATTGTTTTTGAATTGATTTGCAGAGATTAGGGTAGATAGTTCAGGAGGGAGCTGAGATTTCATTTCATTTTTTGAATGTAGAAAGAGAGAGTCAGTCTTTGTTGTTGTTGTTTTAGTTAGTTTAAAGTTTAGTTTTTTTGAGTTTAGTGTTTGGAGTTTTTATTATGAGGAGAGATAGAGAGAGAGAGGATGGGTATATGGGGGGTGGTATATGGTTCGTTTGTGTCATAAGTGTATTATAGTTCTCTGTATTTCACTGTATTCCCTAGTTGTTTAGGTTTAGGCAGGTGTGGGTTGGTAAGGGTAGAGCATGTGATGAATCTAGCAATATATATATAGCAGGTAGAAAGTTTTTTGTGTTGTTTTTGATAGGTTGGTATATATAGAGGAGGCATAAAAAGGGTAGAAATGGGATGGTTGTGCGATAGTATAGTTTGCTGGGCTGAGGGTGTAAGGAAGGGTTTGATTCTGTAGATTTGATATACGTTTTCCCTTTAGACTGTGGTACAACAAACTGTATGACTTCAGGCCTGCTGGCTATGGATAGAAACCTACTTCCACCATGCCTTATTATCCACTTGGGAAACTGTGCTTCTGCATTCACATGTCATTTTATACTCTATGCATGCCTTGCTTTCCACACTTTTCTCTCATCATATTGTAGCACATATGAATTCAAAGAATCTCTACCTAACTGGAAGTCTGATGTTCTGTTTAAGACTTTGATACATATTAGGTAAGTTGGCTATTAATACCAGCCCTTCATTTGTTAAATATGTCCATCTTTCTGGCACACTTTTGAAATTTGAAATATAGAAGCATAATTGAAATTACACTGCCATTCTTGTTACATGTGCGCATGTGTGTGTGTGTGTGTGTGTGTGTGTGTGTGTGTGTGTGTGTGTGTGTGTGTGTGTGTGTGTGTGTGTGTGTGTGTGTGTGTGTCTGTGTGTGTGTGTGTGTGTGTGTGTATGTGTGTGTGTGTGTGTGTGTGTGTGTGTGTGTGTGTGTGTGTGTGTGTGTGTGTGTGTGTATGTGTTTGAGTCTGTGTGTGTGTAATTGTGTGTGTGTGTGTGTGTGTGTGTGTGTGTGTGTGTGTGTGTGTGTGTGTGTGTGTGTGTGTGTGTGTGTGTGTGTTTGTATATCTATTTATCTAGATATTTTATTTTATTTTACATTTGTTGATCGGGCTAGTCTAACTGGATACATGTCCATTTTCAGTACAGGTCCGGGGAGATAAGCTCCAAAATTTAGCTAGTATATGACAGGACTACAACTGAAAATGAATCAAAACAGTAAAATTATTACATAAGAAATAATGCATGTTAAAAGAAAATGCAGTTACAGCAAAAGGTATAGTCTTCTTCTTTTGGCTTTTTCCCGTTTAGGGGTCACCACAGCAGATCACCTGTCTGCTCATGATTGGCAGTGGAGTTTTACAGTGTTGAGTTGCCAGCCCAGCACCCAACCTTCCACAGAAGGCACACATTCACACCAATTTAGAGGGTCCAATCCACTTACAGCATGTCTTTGGGATGTAGGAGGAAACCAGAGCACCCAGAGGAAACCCACGCAACCAAAGGGAGGACATGCAGACTTCACACAGAAGGCAACCCAGCTGAGAATTGAATCGGAGAACCTCTTGCTGTGAGGTGGCAACGCTAACCGCTGCACCACCGCAGCTATCCTAGCAACAGGTATTGTCTAATTTAGTTATAAAATAGCAGTAAACAGCAACGATTCAAAATGGTAAGTAATAATTAAATTCAAAGTAGGTTTAGGTTAGCACTGAAGAAACAAACAACAAAAGAGAAGGCTAAATGAGGGTGCTAGTTAAGTGGTAGTATGAGTAGTATATACAAGAGGTATAAAGTTAGACAATAGTTAGACAAAAATAGTGAGGAAGGGGTGAAGGTTTCTATCTAGTTATTATGCTTGCAGGGCTTTGCATGAAATGACATAGGTGTCATAAGGACTAACACTGACACAGAAAATATCAGGAGGAGGGAGGCGTTATAGAAGAGTGAGGAGTAAGTTTCATGAAGTAAGAATGAAATAAGAAAAATACAATACTGGTGAAGAAGAGGGTGTATTGGCATCCTAGTGGGAAATAGAGGGGGGAAAAGGAAGTATGCTAGATGGTTGGTGTTAATCTGGGTTAGTATATGGGCATAACCAATGTACTTTAAGGTGTAGTTTTAGTTGGTGTTTGAAAAGTGATAAAGATGAAAGTAATTGTAAGTTGCAGGGGAGTTTTTCCAACTCTTACCCATGGAATTAGAAAAGAGGGAGTCCCCGGCTTTATTAAGGGATTTCTGGGTGGTTACTTGTAATTTATTTGCTGAGCGTAAGGTAGTAAGATTTCTATAAGGAGTGACAATGCTATTAAGAATAGGAGTCCTATCGGTGTGAAAGAGAATCTTATGGGTAATTGTAAGTTGCTGAAATAGTAGCTAGTTTTGGAGTTGAAGCCAGCCTAGTTGTTTGAGATTTAAACAGTGATGGATTTTATATGGCAAACATGTAGCAAATTGGGCAATGTTGTTGTAGGAGGTTGCTAGTTTGTTTAGGTTAGTTTTGGAAAGATTTGTATAGATAGATGAAGCACAGAGGAGAGTAGAGATCAGGTGAGTATGGGCAATGGTGGTTCTGGCATCAGGGGTGAGGAAGGACTTAATCTTATAGAGTGAGCCCAGTTTTCTGTTAACAGCTTTAATTGTAGTATTAATATGTGTATCAAAACTGAGATTGTGATCAATTGTTACTCCTAACAGCCTGGTCGTTGGATCAGGTGTAATTATAGCACCATTGCTGGATTTGACAGTTAGATATATTGGAGGGGACTTCTGTGTAGGAGTAAAAACAAGTAATTTGTTTTTTTTTTTTTTGGCGTTTAGTAGGAGGCAACGTTGCAAAAAAACATTTTTCAACTGAGGTAAATACTGACTGGGTGATAGATTGGAGCTCGGCTGATGAGGTGCCAGAACACACTAATGTGGAATCATCTGCATATTGTATGCAAGTAGATTGTGGAATATTTAGCTGTAGGTCATTGATAAAGATAGAGAAGAGGAGAGGCCCCAGGATGGAGCCTTGTGGGACCCCAAGAGTAATAGGAAGAAGAGTAGAGAGGTTGCTGTCCCACAGAACAGCTTGCTGTCTGTTTTCTAGGTAGGACTTAAATCATTGTAAAGTCTTTGTGTTGAGTGAGTATTGTTCTAGTATTTGTAGTAGTAATTGATGGTTCACCATATCAAAGGCTTTTGATAGATCTATAAACAGAGCAGTAGAAAGCCTATTATTGTTACGATGCTTGTTGATGTAATCAATGAAGGATAGTAGGGCAGTAGTAGTACTGTGGTATGGCCTAAAACCATGTTGACAGTCTGCTAGATGGTTATGTAGGAGAAGATGATCAAGTAGCTGGTGGTGGATACATTTTTCCATTATTTTGGCTAGAGGGGAGAGCTGGGCTATAGGGCGATAGTTAGATATTTCGGTTGAGTTACCACCCTTACGAAGAGGAATTATATGTGAAATTTTCCAGAGAGATGGGATGGAGCCTTCAGTAATAGTTCTATTGATTAGTATGGAAATAGGATAGGAGAGAACTTTAGCTGCAATTTGAAGGTATTTCACTGGTAAGAGATCAGCGGATGGGGTACAAGGTTTACGTTTAGTAAGTAAGGTGTGAATGAAAGATGTAGAGACTGGATTTAGTTGAAAGGTAGGGGGCTTACTAGTTGTGGCGAATAGGAGGGTTGGGGTGACAAGAGGTAAGGAATTTGCAAGAGATTGTACAGTTTCTGTAAAGGAGGTATTGAAGGTGTCAGCAATCTCCTTAGGTGTGCTTTGGGAAAGTGCTGAAGGAGTTGGAGTCTTGGAGTGTCCTGGGTGTAAAAGCCTGTTAATAGCTGTCCAAAATGTTTGTGGGTTTGTTGATGCCTGTCTTGGAGTTTAAGGTAGTAGTTTTTTTTTTTATCAAGGAGTATAGATTTCTTTGTGGTGTTTCTATGCGGTTTGTAGTTCTGGTGATCAGTTAGGCTTATAGTACATCTCCATTTAGACCACACACACACACACACACACACACACACACACACACACACACACACACACACACACACACACACACACACACACATGTACATATATGGAGAAGGAGATAGATGTAAATATATATGCATGTGCTTGTGTGTGTGTGTGTGTGTGTGTGTGTGTGTGTGTGTGTGTGTGTGTGTGTGTGAGTGTGTGGCTAGGGCATGTATACTCACTTGCCTGCCTGTCTGTGTGCACAGCTCTGTCTCAGCCAGCAGCCAGCATGTCTTTGAATCCACGAATGTGTGTGTACATTTCTGTGAATGTCTGTATTTCTGTGGGTTTATGCACGTCTCAGTGCATGTGTGTTTGTAATACTCTATATCCTTCTTGTTGAATGCATATATTTTGTGTGAATATGTATTTAATGTATGCATTACGAAGTGGAAAACTCAAGGATAGTGTGGGTTTCAAAGACAGCAATTATGTAATTTCAAAAAGTGAAAATAATCAAATGTAGTAATTTTGTACACAGGGAATATACTACACTTGAGGCTCCACAGCCTCAGAGGTGAACATGTGTTCTCTTGTTCTGGATTTTGATTAACCTCAGAGTTAGTAAATTTTACAGTTGTGGGTTCATGCAGGACACAGGTTATTTTGCACACTGTAAAAACTAAATAAGCACTTTTTGGCATTTATTATTTTGTCAATATGTTGGTCTTTTTGACTTTATTTCCAGGATTTTGCAGACAGCAGTTTTTCTGGACTCCTCATGATATGAATCCTAACACATGAATGTTTCATAAATCTTGGTTCTTTCACCGCTCTACTTGCCTTGTACACAGCCAAGGACAAAGTCATGTAATATGGGTGCTTCAAATGTCTTCAGTAAACCAAATGTGGCCTGTTTTATGGTGAGATTACAAATTGTAGCCAATCAGTAGTAGAGACAAATGGATAGAAGACAAAATTTGGAGCGTGACAGATAAGGCAAGTATGTAAGAAGTATGCCAGAAATACTGAAAAATAGAAACCAATACAGAGATGTAAAATATAATATACAGCAACAATTCACATTAATGTTTGTGTATTGGAGTTACTGAAAGATCAATCCTACACTAACAAAAGTCCATATCGATGTTGGTGTTTATGAGCGTGTGTGTGTGTGTGTGTGTGTGTGTGTGTGTGTGTGTGTGTGTGTGTGTGTGTGTGTGTGTGTGTGTGTGTGTGTGTGTGCGTCTGCTTGTTTTTTTGTATGTCAGATATGCAGATAGAAAATAAAAGGAAAAATAAATAAAAGGGAAAAGATATGTGTCCCTTATTCCTCAAAAATATAATAAAAAGTATTAGGAAATGAATATTTTAAACCGATTCCTTTCCATCTTTTAAGCTGAATATATTATTAACAAATCCGTAATTAGAAGGATTCCTCTACAGCTTGCAGTTTTTTTTATTCCAACCTGTTCACAACTGACAGTTTAGTTTATCTATGTCCATGGAATACTTTAATGTCTTCATCTATTGTGTTATCAGTGGAAAGTCCTGATGTCTAAAATAAAGGAAGTATGCATGCTTCTGCTTTTTTTTTTTTTAATTTAGAGTGTATGTGTTGCAAAATTTCCCATCTGTTAAGGCTGAAGTATTCATAGTTTACATCCCTGCCTTTATGTTGAGTATAATTTCAAAGTAATATAAACTAGTAAAGCAATTAGTACAGCTCCAGGAAATCAGCTTTGCCATATTCTGCATAAATTAACGCACAAATGGAAGTAATTCCAGTCCCAACTCCTGAGGGAAGGATCTAGTTTTAATCAGGCATATGTAAATAAGCTTCATGAATCAGTGCTTTAGCTATATTTGTATGAAAATGCATTGAGATCAGAAAAAGATTACTTAAATATGTCTGGTTAAAAGTCAATTTAGCTTCCGTATGTTGAAGAAAAAAATGTTTATATTTCATTTCTTAATTGCAAGTTACTTTATTTTGTATATGTCAATATGTCACCCCTACAGACTAGTATTAAATAGTTATGCAACTTACGTTTGTTAGACTGAAGTAGTTGAAGGCACCTTCAGCATAAACCTGACTGTGCCTTTCCATATGTATGGAGTATTACAAAAGTTGCTTTTATTAAATGAATTTGTTGTTATCAGGTGCATATTTTTAGCATTTCACCTGAAAGAAGCAGAAGAATTATAGTTTATTGTCATCACATCATTGGTACCTATTTTACTCTGCATATGTTTTCTTTCATTTTGTTTTTTTTTTAACTGTAACCATTTTAGCTGAATGCTGGGGGGACCTACACTTTCTCATATAAATAGGTGTTCAGATTAATGAGAGAACCATATTTTATACAGTAATGTATATGACACTGTAATCAAATTGTGACCTACCATGCTGGCAAAGACAGACACAAAATAATATGTAGAGAGAGCCATTATGGCTCAAAAGTGTTTCATTTTATTAGACACACTAGTAAAATAAAATAAGATGAAATGTTTCATTATGTCTAATATTCTTACTGCATTTGAAATGGCACTACACATTTTAATGCAAAAATCAGAATTAAGGAGAATACAAAGTCTGTTACAGGATTGTACTTTTTTCTCTGTATGCACAACTTGCATTCATTCAATAATGACCTTGGCAAAATGATTTGCAGACGATTTCTGTCGTCCTATACCTTTAGCCATATGTTGCACTTCTTGGAGTGGAGCACAGCCTCTTCTTGGCTGGTTAGTGTTGTTTTCAGAGGACAGCTGTTGTTCATTCTTCTGATTTTTACCATCATCTGTATTGTGCTGTGCTTGCAGTATCTGTAGGGCTATATCCAGTAACTCACCATAGCACTTTCCTGCTTCATGCACAGCAGCTATCAGTTAACGAGCATCATGAAGTGTTCCCAAGTTAAAGCTATAAATGCACCAGTGTGGTACATTGCATTTTGTATTCAATTATTTCAGAGAGGCACGACTGCAAGTCAGACAATCTGGAGATTCGAGTGTCCTGATTTTGGATAAATGGAGCTGAGCTGCACTTATTTTGCACATTTTAAGGTACTGCAGCAAATAAAATGCTGCTAAACATAATACACCAAGTGTAGTATACCGATGCCACTCTAATTCATTGTTTGCAGCTTGGTGGATAAGAAAAACTGTTAAGCATACTTAGATGCAAGAAACTATGAGGTCAGCACAGAGTTCATTTGCTTGCCCCCATTAAGTCTGGTTAATGTAGTGCACTGAAGTCATCTCTGATTGCTATCAACTGCTAAAAGCAAAACCCTGAAATGGTTCATTGTTATCAACTGGGAGATTATTTTCATGTGTCTCATAAAATGATATTCTGATCCTTATCACTGGTAAGGACTGACACAGTGGAAACTAATCAATCTTGATAAAACAGGGCACTATTGTGCATCTCCTGAGTTTATATCAACATAAAAAAATCTGAAGCAATATTCAGAATAAGAAACTTTGACAGTAAACTCAGCTAATCCTATAACTAAACATCAGAACATATAGATTTAGAAAGGACAGCAATCTGGACAACCCCTCTTGCGACCAACATATTTTTCTTTGCTGTGAATGGAATATAATACGTATTTTGAGTAAATTTAAACTATTGTTTTTTTATTAGTTGCTTGGATGGACAGATCAAAGAAGACCACTCAGTGGGTTTTGTTAATGAGCTGCAAGCAGGCCGTATTCTTTTAACGTGTTTGATTCAAATAACTACCACTTATACAACCCATGACTGTTATCAAGCCAATTAGCCAAAGGGTACTACAGTATCACCCTTAAAGAGATGGTATTCTACATGCTAGTTATTATGAAATAAATAAAATAAATATATAGATTTATTAATGGCAGAGAAAGGACATCTACGACGATGAAGATGTCAACTATTTGGTGATGAGTTACATGAAACAGTAAGGTGTACATGAGTTTAAATATTGATTATTCAAGACGATCAAAAATCAGTACTATGAAATTCAAGATGGCAGAATTTGGCAAAGCTGAGCAGTTCACAGAAAAATTTTGAAAAGCCATAATTGTGGCGAAAAGTAACAAAGTATGTTAAAACTGTCATCATAAATCCAGCAAGCATCTATAAAAAGAAACTAAAAAATGTAAACAACAACAAAAAAAGCATAGTCCTCAAGCAAGGTGATGGTGAAGATGTGGGAGAAACATAGGATGAGATTCAGGGAAAGAGGCCCATACTTGCATAAAGTGCATCCCACAGGAACGTCAATTTACACAATCGAAGAAAAAGCAGTTCAGAGACAGCTTCAGCCATATGTCTGATTAGCTTATGCCTGAAGTGCTGTTTTGTACCACTGGTGCTAAAAGCACTTTTCAATGATTGTGTCCTCTAACAGTTCATTTATCTCATTGGCACAAGCAACATTCCTCTCAACTGTTCAGAAGTTTATAGAATGCCCGAGATGTTGTTTCATATACTGACTGCTTCCCTAATAATATTTTACATCTTCTGGTAAATCAAAGAGGTGTATAGTTAGTCAGTAATAGCAGCCATTAGAGTTTCATACTTCTTATTAATGTTCAGAAGTTGCATGCTGATGCAATCCTTGTTGCTCTATGAACTTTTTAAGTGAATTTGAGTAATATTTAAAATGTATCCCTGATTTTGGAAATTTTACTCCATTCTTTTGGTTATGTCAAGAAATCTTGAGCTAGAACATGGAGGGGCATGATGGTCATGCCCACCAACATACACACACATACAAACTAAAAGAAAATGTGACAAACATGCACACAGACGCACACAAGCACGGACATACACACAAACACACACACACACAAACACACACACACACACACACACACACACACACACACACACACACACACACACACACACACACACACACACACACACACACACACACACACACACACACACACACACACGTGCATGAATGTGCACACACACACACACACACACACACACACACACACACACACACACACACACACACACACACACACACACACACACACACACACTTCAACACCTATCTCAGGCACCCTCCTTCAATCAGCCAGGTAGACACATAGTCACAGGTATCCACACACACACTACAGGTATTTTGGTGGGAAAACAAATGACTAATTAGTATTACCTTCTTCCCTGAGTTGCTTCATTATCATTTTGCATAGCCAGTTGGTTCACCTTCCATGGTGGTCCTTCTGATAGAAGAAAATCATTGGGGTTGACTGGTATCTGAACTGAAAAGGATTACCAAGAGGAGTTGGATGCTTATGGTATGTCTTATTGCTTGAGGTAGCACTTTCTCAATCCTGCCTATAAATAAGTAAATGAAAAAGTACATAAATTAAATCACAAGGAAACAAGGCAGTTAGAAAAGCATAGTCAAACAGTGGAAAATATACCAATTTTATGCAAAGCTAGAATTTACCTATTACAGAGCTACAAACAACACTCTCTGTGCTGTACAAAATATACAAGCAAAGTATACAAATACTGTCTGAAATTTAATGCTTAATAGAATACTTAGTTTAGTGCATTCATCCCATAACAAAGGACTTTATCAGAACCGAGATAACAAACAGCACTTGCTGTAAACACTTCAAATAAAAATATTACATATTCTAACACA
>NC_056741.1:1522142680-1522182680 GCF_019279795.1 Protopterus annectens | reverse complement strand
ATGACATTTTTGTCGGCTGCATATTTAAACTTCAAAAAGTCAGAGGTAGTATCCAAATCCTTGACAAACTGATCAAGCAGTGCAATGGTACTTTCACATATTAGGAAAAAGATATCATCCGGATATCTAAAATAAGCAACACAGTGCTTGTATATTGGATGGGAAAATTGATTTTTCCAATAACAAAACACCAAATTTGCAAACATAGGTGGAACATGTAATCCCTTTCTTTTGACAAAAATGCTTACCTTCAAAGTACATAAAATTGTCATGTAAAAGTATGTCCATTGAGCCCATAATCAAACTTAAATCAGCCTCCTGAAAGTTGTCAAAAATAAGCATTTCACCAAACATTCTATCCACAATATATGAGGAATGACTCAAAACAAGGTAATTTACATCCATAGGGAGAAACCAAGAATATGCACTTAAAGTTACATTTTTTTAATTATCTAAAACATTCCAAGACTCTTTCAGTATGTGTAAAGAAATGTTATGATTTCTCTAACTTCCAGTCAATATACTTTTATAAGTCTCCATTTTAGAACCCAAGGGCTGCGGCTATGGGGTGCAAAGGCAGGTTACTAACAATAGGGTGGATCTTAGGAATTCCAAATATCATTTGAATAACAGGGAATTCCACCTTAAATTATTGTTTAAAGACACATCAATGCCTGTGTTCCAGAACAGGTCCCATAGTATGGTATCAATTTTACTCTATGCAACTGAGATCCCGTTCTTGGAGACCATTTCACATGTTTTATTATTACCGAAATGTGTTAGCATTTTCCCAACGTAGTCAATCATGTCCATACAAACCACTCTTACTTTGAAGGCCTTCAACATTTTGGTCTCAGACATGTTGAGGTTAAAAAACTTATTTGTGTTGTTAGATTTTAACAATCTCAGTCCAAACCTCTCAACCTTGTAGCACAATAATTATGGGCAAGGCTTAAAATAATGGGGCAACAAAGGCCTAGAAATAGGGACATATTTTAAATATTGCTTTTATTAACTTTGAAAGTTGCTAAACAGGATTTATGTTAGCATGCATTTTCTGAAGGATATGAAGTCTACAACTCAAATGTATGTGTGTTTTGACATCAGTCATCAGTGATTTGCCAGAAAATCATGAATTTCATATGGAACAGACCAAAAATATGAAGCAAAAATCTGGACATTCTGTGAATATCTGAACAGCTGAGAGGTATGTCTCAATCTAAAATCATTTTCACAAAGCCACTCAAACAGTGATACAGGTGGGTGTAGCAGAGGGTTGTAAGTACTTTTTCTCTTGAGACCCATGTATATATCGCAATTGTGGTCTCAGCTGTACAACATTATATTCAAATTCAACCTTTCTGAATACATCTTTATCTCCATAAGAGTTGCAGTTAAACAAAATCACCCTGCTAGAACAAAAGTGAAACCCTTAATAAACAAACACTGGTATATATAATTTATTTTCAGGCAACTGTAATTAAAAATCATGAATTTATTTTCAGGCAACTGTAATTAAAAATCATAGCATTTTGAAAAGTAGACACAGAACCTGTGCCATTGTCAGTGTGTTTGATCTGTAAGTCTGGCTGCACTCCATTTGTTCCATTCATACTCAGCAACCATTGTGACATACTGTACTGTTGTACCATAATCAATCTGTTCCATCAGTAAGTTTTTCTGTGCTGTCTTTTAATTCTTTGTCATCTGGGCCCAGTGTGATGTCTCATCCTGCTCTGCTGAAAACCTGATAAACTTCTCTCTGGTGTCCCATTTTGGTGCCCCTCCTGATTGAATTTATTCTGTTAGCAATCCTCCTGGGGTCCCCTATGGCACATTTTCAAAGATGTTCTCCTCAATAGTTTCATAGTTTCATAGTTTAGTACTAGGCTATCTGCCCTGAGGCATTTGTAAGCCTAGCCATAGTGATGTGGCTTTCGCCACCCCATAAAATGGTACAAAATGCACAGAATAGATTTAGAATACTGTGCCTCTGTCTAGTAGTGACACAGTGAAGGTCCCCTTATATAATAGAATTAGTTTACTATGCCCCTGTCTAGTAGTGACACAGATGTGACCCCTGGGGTAAACTTACGATCTCCCATCCACTCATCAAGATTTTTCTTGAAGAGAGTCAGTGAGGGGCTCTGCCTAACATGAACTGGGATCTTGTTCCAGAGCATGGGAAGCCTCTGTGTTATGAATCTATCCCTCCAGCATGTCCTATTCATACTTGTGCCGAGGTTTAAGTCTTTAGCTCTCGTGGTTCTGATGGATTTGGATTTTTTGAGGTGGAGCATGTCCATCAGTTCCTGATTGGACATGGCCTTGTACGTCAGGCAGAGATCACCTCTGAGCAGGCGGTATGCTACTGAATAGAGCTGGAGTTTTTTTAGTCTTGCAGAATAAGACATGTTGGAGACCCTTGATCCTCTTGGTGAGGTACTTTTGTGGTCTCTCCAGCTGTTGCAAATGCCGGGTGAGGTACATATCAAATGGGGCATTGTACTCAATCATGGGTCTGATGAGGGAGGAGTATAGGGGTACAATGACATCCTTGGATCTGGATGTGAATCCCTTCATGATAAGGTGTGCAAGGTAGAATGTTTTTCTAACCACTTTGGCAACGTGGGTGTCAAATGAGAGGTTGCTGTCGACTTGGGTCCCTAGGTCTCTGATTACTTTTTCTGTACTCAGTGGGTTGCTGTCTATGTGATAATTTGTGGGTACTTTGTTTTTCCCAAAGGGATGACTATACATTTTTGGCATTTAGTTTAAGGCCATGACTCCGGCACCAGTTGTCCGTTTCTGTGAGGCCTTTTTGTAGGATGTATGTGTCCGCTGGTGTATCGACTATGGCGCCAAGTTTGCAGTCATCTGCGAACTTTGCCAGCCACAACCCTCCCATGTTTGCTTTAACATCTGAGAAATAAATGCCGAACAAGAGGGGTCCCAGGACAGATTGCTGTGGGACACCAGTTGTGACTGGCTTTGAGTCTGACATTGCTCCAGCGATTTTAACTTTATGGGTTCTGTCCTTTAGCCAGTTTGCAACCCATCTAGTGACATAAGGGTTTACATTTAAGCTGTTGAGCTTATCTATGATGCCTGAGTGGGGTATTGTGTCGAAGGCCTTAGCCAAGTCCAGGTATGCTGTATGGACTGCTTTGCCCTCATCAATGGCTCTAGTGACTGTTTCAAAAAAGTCAACCAGGTTCAAAAGGCAGGATCTGCCCTTTACAAAGCCGAACTGGGTGGGGTCAAGTGTCTGCAGGTCATCATTGTTGCCCTTCCTTCGACCTGTATGTTTCTCACATGTACATTCTTCTTCTGATTGAAATGATCACCAGGTAGTAACCTATTTTCTTGCCTCTCTTACACTGAAGCCATTCTTTTGTCAACAGAGGAAAACAAGTTTTTGTATTTATTACAGTAAGTAGGAAATCAGTTTAACAAGCCCAGAAATTTCACTCTGAAGCTTCAACAAATGTCATCCATTGTCAACCATAAGAATTCTCATGCATTCTGACCCTGTTTTGCCAAATAAAGCCACCAACTCAACTTGCAAAAATAGAATCCTTCAGCATCTCATTTGTGTATTTCCAAATATGTAGATCTTTGAGAACATCCATGCAACTTATTCTTTCTTTAAAAAATAAATTATCCATTTGTATGGACTTAAATTTAAACATTTTTAGTCATAACTGTCAATCTGTTGATGCAGTGTACCTGTATCATTATACTCCTTCTGGGCCTAGGCTTCTACTGTGGCCACAGACATGTCCAGCCATGAATTAACATTAAAACAAGGGCTGCCACTGGACTCTTTGTCAGACATTTGCACAAAACTGCTTCCGTATACTCCAGCAGCAAAACTGAGTCCTTACTTCTGTTGATTGTTACACTGGACTTTTGTGATAATTGAACAACTGAAGGTAAAACAGATTGAGCGAGTTGGTCAATTATGTCAGAGGTCCAATTGTCTAGGGTAAATGACCAAAATTAAAATTGGGACAATCCAAACTCCCTTGTGCTTGTGTAGCCATACTCAGGACAAAAACAAAAATACAGTATAAAGATATAAGATAACAAGGAAGGACAAGTGTGAAATTGAAAAAAATAAAAATAGATGGCAATTAGCACAGAAAATGATATGTTTGCAGATGACTGTGAGCTAGGTGCAGTCATTGAATCCCCAAATGACTTTGCCATCCTGCAGTAAGGTTTGTCTGAAATAAGTAACTGGTGTTAAAATCATGGTCTGGAACTTAATGCAGAAAAAATGCATTATTGTATTGCTTGGAAAGTTGTCTATCCCAGGGAGCTACCACATTGACAATAAGCCCCTAAGAGTTGACCCATTTGCTCAGAATTTGAGAACTTATGTAGAAAGTAACCTAACTTTTGACCAACATCATATGTCAACTGTTGTAATAATGTCCTTTTATATTGCACAGCTTATAATCAAAAGGATTGTGTCTAGTTCTATGGATATCATTCCCCCCTTTACTCAGTCCTCATTAGCCCAGTCATTAAATATAATGCCCCTTTGGCATGCACCTGTCCAGACAGTGTGTACTGTAGAATTTCCAAAGAGGAAAAAGCAACTTGTAGAAAGGAGCATGAATCAGTGAAGGACATCCCATTCATGTCAACCACATCCCAGTTATTCAAGTGCTGCCCCAACTGACAGCATCAGTGGCTCACACTGCCACTAAGGTACTTGCACCAAACATATGGGAGAGGTGACTAGTGATCATTACTGCAGTGACTGCAGGCCATACTTAGACCTAGGAGTTACACTAGACACCAATTAGAAGATGTGTAGGTTAGTAGTCCAGGCACAGATATCCACTATTCACATTGTGTCAGAGTTTTTAAGTGTGCAGATTGACCTACACAAGGTGTTGCAGCTACCTCAGGTACTGTGAAACATCCTGCAATGCATACAGAGTGGCATGGTGTATAGGGACATAGATAAGCCATGCCTATTGAGGACATTCATGGTTCATGTGGCAGTCATTGGTGCAAGCAGCTGGCCACCTTGGCAGTGTTGCACATTCACACGCCAGGCTTACTGAGATGGCACATGCTATTCAAGAGACACTTTCACTGTCTGCACTGTCATAATCTAGTGAACACACTTCCAGTGCCACTGTGGACATACCCAACTGGGTAAGCCAATCAAGGTCCTACAGGTTAACACTGACACAACATCCTGCACTCCTGTCATAACTGGAATACAGAATGGTGTGTTCACCATCAGCACAACATCCTGTATTCCTATCATGAGCAACACCTCATTCTGTTTGTGGATGCCAACATTCTACTGGAACACTACATGCAGGGCACAGCAGGGTTCTCATGCAAATTCTTGACATCACAGTTTTCTTTGGTTAGGATGCCTTCTGTAAAGACAATGCAGAGACACATATTATTCATCCATTCATCCATCTTTGTTAGCATTGTTGTTTCCTGTCACTGCACCCCTTTCCAACTGTGTAAATAATGCTTGTGCACTGCCCAGTCCCATGGCTTTTGTAGCTATGCCAATATGTGATAGACATAATGACAAATCAATGCACTGTACTGCATAGACTGGATGTGTTATTGCATGGATCAGATTTATTCTGTGTTTGTTTGTTTTGTCATGGCCCATAGTTGCATAACAGATACCACCTGGTTGGCAGTGTCATGGCTCACATAGTGTACTACCATGGCCAGTTCTATAAAGACTCTTTACCTACTTCCTTTGTTCTAGGCAAGTCTGGTAATGCTATGGTTTCCCCACATTGTAACCACCTTTGTAGTACCTTTTAAATGTAGCATAGAACAGACTACAAATATTTTGTTGCAGGTCTCTGGAGCATACTACAATTTGCCACCAGATGTATCAAAGCAATGGAAGCAGTTTTTCAGAACTCTGAACATGCCTTCATGAATGTTATATGCCTGTTATAGTCTAGTGCTATATTCCATCTGCACTGTGGTCTGCGAGATGCCAAGTGGGAGTTACAAGCCACTATTTCAAGACATATCCTGTATCACCTGCATCACACAGCGGTGCTCAATATTATGAGTGAATTTCTACCTACATTAATTGGATCTGGATTTCAGGGAAGGTGTAGGTGGCAGTATGTGCATTTACCAATTAGGTGACTATGCGGAAGGTCACCTCACAAGAAATGCTGTTATACATTGCACGTGGGCCAGAGGTGAGAATCAGTGGAACTGTCTGGATAGCACAGTGAAACGTGTCAACTGCCCATCACCTGGCAGCTAAATGAGTGGACGTTCTTATATTTTATACACTGGATACCATGATGGGCAGATGGCACTTTTAACATTAATGTCAAAGGCCTCCAAAACTCAGGGAAAAGTGGCTATGTTATAGAATGCCTGCACTCAATGTGGCGGTTCTATTTTCTGCTGTCTCTGAAAACCAAATATGCTCCATCATGTCATGCAGTATCATGGCAAGGAACTGGTGTCAGATTTGGGAGACTAGCAACTGCAAAACTCCCAACATGTTACCTGTCAGAATGTGGAAGACCCTTGTAGCAAGGACAGCTAGTGATATACAAACCTTTGTGGCCAGTGAGAAAGACATTCCATGCATCCCACTTGATCCCATTTGAGGACAACAAATGTTTCTAATCCCAAATAGTGTATATATACATGTTACTGTTCAACATTGTTTCAGTGTTGGATGTAATGGTAGTAGAAGGTAGCAGAGCATTTTAAAGCAGCATACAATTGTACGTTTTATTGATAAGGGTTAATTTCCACCCTAACCCTTTTGTTTGTGGAGCACTCCTTTTCTTCACCTCTGTCTTGTGTAACTAAGGATACAATAGCTTCAACTGATCCTCGCCATTATGTATATCTGTCACCTTGCATTTCCTCCAGCTTCTAGACTGCTGCTCTGTCAAAGGACTTGCAGGTAACCGTGCAGTGGCCACTTCATCCATAAACATATTTTCCACTTTCAACACTATTTGAGTCCATCACTCTTTTAAAGGATGGACCTTAACTATATGCAAAACAGGAAACAATCAAGAATCATCAACATTTTCTCCTCTCCCCTCATGCACTGCACCAGTACACCCCACCCCCACTACAAGCTCCCTGATGCTGCAAGTAAAACTTTTCCAGTGTCCCACGCCACCCAAGTTGCTACACCAGGTATCAACTACAAAGCCACTGGAAAACTACTTGCATGTCTTCCCTACAGTCACCACAATCCAGCCACATCTAACCATTAACAACTGCCTGCATCATCTTCCAGCACCCACGGAGGACTAACATGCTGAAAATTACCTGAACAGCCATAGTTCATCACAGCTTTCTTAGCTAAGCTTGAAGCACTGTGTCCAACCCTTCCATATGATACCCCCCAAGATAAAATATCAAGCAGCATTCCAATTGAAGTCGGAAAGCAACCTTAAAAGTAGCCCTCATGAAGGCCATTCTCTACTGAACCTAGACAAATACAATAATTAAACAGGGACAAATTATGACCTTTAATTAGTAGCACTATCCCAATTGCAACATCGCTATAATAATAAGGAATTCAAATTAATATTTGATATTTAGAATACAAACAGTTTATAACTCTAAGTACTGACCTTATCATGTCATGGTATTTACCTCATCATCATAAATGCTAGCTTAGCAGGAACTAAGGGGAAAAAGCTAAGCTATGAATCACAATCAGCAGAAGTGCCCAAAATTCGGGGACAGTGAAAATGTAAGCGCAATGATTCTGTCTGGTGTGCCTGACACGTGAACGCTTAAATAACATTCTACAAAATGCTTAACATTTCTCCCCTTATTTACACACCACCAGCAATGATACCAAATGAAGCTTACCAAGCTCTGCCATACAACAGACAAACACCTGTAGCATCAGAGCCTCACAACTCTCACCTAGCCTGCAACCGTGGAACACAACCACCACTTACAGCCTCTCCAAATGCACCCATTCACCTCTCCTGCCTAGTGCAAGAATCATTGTTGTTACAGCCCTGTTCAACTCACTGTGTCCATGATCTAAACAGTACCTGTGATAACCTAAACACAAGTCCAAACCAGGAAAAACAACTTTTCTCTATCATGTATTGTTAACAATAGCATACAGGTTAACTTTCAACTGTCCATCCTTGCCTGAAGACTTCAGTCCCTAGAGATTTGCCATAACCATGCTAAGAACCAACCTAAATATTCTGCAAACTACCCATTTAAAGACTTACCCTTCCAAATGACCTCTACCCCCAGTCATGCTGCCACAAAGCCTCTGTACCACACGAGATAGCAGTTCTGTATGCGCCACCCAACCTTGAACGAACACACCTGTAACACCTGCTCATCCTGATCCTGAACACTGCTGCAAGAAACCAATTGAAAAATAATTTTATACTGCAATGCAGAGACTAAGGGATCATGTCAGTCACAGGGTCAGTAACTCAACTACTGACAAAGCTAAACTGGGTTACCTGAATTGAGACACTGACTGAAGCACCAGCTATGGCCTTCACATGGACATTGTGTAAGCTTCGTGCAGTCACTAAAACATGGGCCAACATGATCCTTGTCAAGGATGTCAGGGGTCATACTCACTGTATGCAATTCAGTACAGTTCATGGGGAATGGGGGTACAATCTCGCAGGCACTAGGACGTAGTAGCGAAAACATAAATGTTAAGAAAATAAAAAAAATAAAATGATAGCATAGCAAATGCAAATGCCTTAATTGAGACTACATAGTAATTTGCAGCTCAGCAAACATTTGTCTACTTAGTATTTTTTAGTTAATGGGTGATAACTGCCCAATTAACACAGTTCAGAAGATACAGGGAAAGGGAGTAAAATTCAACCAAGCTCATGGTTATTTGATGTGGCTTTCCTTTCATCCATTAGCCAGTGCTGTGCACAGGAGTGGAGGAGGTGTGCCACTGACGTCAGTAACTGTAATTTTGAAGGTGGGCATAGGTGCTGGAACCATATGGTGAGGGGGTGGGTGGGTGTCCCCCACATACTTTAAAAATACATGAATGCACCCTACTTAGCCTAAATAATACAAATTAAAATAAAAACACACCAAATGCCTCTCCCTGTGTATTCTATTTGCTGACTAACTTAGCACCATTGCTGTTTATCATGAAGTAATACATAATGTTTATAGGTTCATAGGTGTGTACTAGGCTAATGGCCCTGGGGCCTATGTAAGCCTACCTGATAAGAATCCCTGTTATCATGTTGACAGACATTAGTTCTCCTTGCCCCTACTGAGCAGGGCAGCTGAGGTGATCCCCGAGGTGAATTTTCTATTTCCCATCCACTCATCAAGATTTCTTTTGAAGAGGGCGAGTGAGGTGCTCTGCTTGACATTGATGGGGAGTCTGTTCCAGAGCATGGGCAGCCACTGGGTTAGGAACCTATCCCTCCAGCAAGTTATATTTAGTGTGTTAATAAGATTTAGGTCCCTGGAGCATGTAGCATGGTGGGATTGTTCTTTTTTAGCTGTAGCATATCTAACAGCTCTAGGTCACACATGGCTTTGTAGGTTAAGCAGACATCGAATCTAAGGAGGCGATATGAGACTGAGTATAGCTAGAGTTTTTTGAGTCAGTATAGGGCATGTGTTTAATGCCTGGAATCCTCTTAGTGAGGTATTTCTGAGGCCTTTACAGCTATTGCAGGTGTCTAGTGAGGTACAGTGATACCACAATATAAGGACAAAATGATTGACTTCAAGAATTGGCTAAGCTACTGGTGTCATTCAAAGGGGATCCAGTCTCTGTCTGCCTGGGACGACATGATCAACAGACCATGATGCTTTGCTAGAGATGGTCTGCAGCTGTCACCCCTGGGATTCAGGTTACTGGCTAAGGCTCTTGTGACCCCTATAGTGCCTTTTTAGGCAAAGTTCAAAGGACAAAACCACCACCGTAGTAGGTACAAGCTTGCTAAATCTAATGGTAATGCTACTCAATGCTAGAACTCTAAACCTCAAAATGCATTCTCGAGGCACTCCTAAAAATGAAGAACATCGATATCTGTGAAGTAACTGAGACCTGGTTCAAGGCACCAGAGAGCACCCCTGCAATACAAGGCTACAACTCTTGCCACACGTTTCAGCCACCAAACCAGGACCAAAACATTAAAGTTGGAGGAGTGTCCATATTCACCAAGGATATTCGCAAAACCAGTCTAGTTGCCCAACACAATGCATCTGAAATTCTCCTGGTGCAACTAACACTAGGTAAGACTGCAATCCAAATTGTAGCTTCGTACAGATCCCCCACCATGTCCCAAGATTCTCACTACACCATTCTAAACATACTGGAAAATATTAAGATACAACCAAACACCCTAATACTGGGTGATTTCAACTACCCTGCCATTAACTGGGAAAACTACTCCTGTACCAATACCTTTTCCCAACGGTTCTTGGAATTCATAAATTCCAATGCCCTGGATCAACTAATCCTTTGTCCCACCAGGGGCTCCAATATCCTAGACCTGGTCATTACCAACATGGGAAATTGATGATCCACACATATGGTCACCCCCTCGCTGGTCAGGTCTGTCCATGAGCTAATTACCCTTGACATCCATATCCCACCCCCAACCCCCAGTAAGGAAACCTCCGTAAAAAACTTCTCCAAAGCCAACTTCATGCTACTCAAGTCAGAAATGACAAACTTCATGACACCCATGCAGATGGGAACTGAAAGTTTGACTGCTGAGTCCTACACTAAGGCACTGTACGAGCACATCCACTTGTGCATGATTCGTGCCATCCCCAATAGAACCAAACACGCTCCTTCAAAAAAAGGAAGCCAATCTGGTAGTCCCTTGCCATAAACAAACTTTACAACAAAATGAAGAAACTGTTGCAGAAAAGAGGAAAATCCCAGGATGCAAAAAACTCCCTTACCAGCCTCAGTAAGAAGCTGAGATCCCTCATAAAATCATCCAAAGCTAGTTATGAAAATAAAATTGTCAAAGATTCCAAAGACAACCACAAGGCATTCTATAGCTATGCCAAGAATCTAAATGGCAATGCTCAGCTCTGCTCTGAGCTACAACAGAATAGCATTAAATATACTGATCCCAAGGATATTGACAATATCCTGGAAGATCAATTAAGTGCAGCCTTCACCCCACTCTCACCCCCTAAAGGGCCCATCTCAATACCAAAAGATTGCCAAATTCCGGTAATAACTGCCACACAGGTAAAAAACACACTCTCCAAAGCTAAGAATACAGCATGCGTGGGACCAGATGACATCCCAGGCTGTAAAATGAACTGGCACCTCACCTAAGTGTCATGTTTAATCATAGCCTCACCTCAGGCTTTGTGCCCACTGATTGATGGACAGCTAGAGTTATCCCATTACACAAGGGGGGATACATCTTGGATCCTGGGAACTACTGCCCCATCACAAGGCCATGGAATGTATTATCATGGAATTTATAAACAAAGACATTGGTAACCTTCAAACACTGGAACCCACATGGTTTGGGTTCGTGAAGGGCCGATCTTGCCTCCTGAACCTAATTGACTTCTTCAAATCAGTCTCCAGAGCTGTGGACAAGGGTAAAGTGGTCCAAACAGCCTATCTGGACCTCACCAAGGCCTTCGACACCATCCCCCTCTCTGGAGTCATAGATAAACTTACTAAGCTGGGCATTAATCCCTACATCACTCAATGGGTTCCCAACTGGCTTACTAACAGAACCCACACTGTAAAGTAGCCGACTCCAAATCCAGCTCCAGACAAGTGGCAAGTGGAGTACCTCAGGGTTCAGTCCTGGGACCACTCTTGTTTGGCATCTACTTCTCTGAAGTACAGGCTGACACTAAGGGACTCTGGCTAACAAAGTTCGCAGATGACTGCAAACTGGGAGCCATTATTGAATCCACAAATTATGTGGATATTCTACAAAAGGGCCTTACAGAAACAGATGCTTGGTGCCAGAGCCATGGGCTCAAGCTCAATGCCAAGAAATGTATAATTATCCCCTTTGGGAAAAAACATGTACCCGTGAATTACCACATAGGTGGCAGTACACTAAACACTGAAAGTGTGATAAGGGACTTAGGGACACAGGTGGACAGTGGTCTCACCTTCGATAACCACATCACCACAACAGTCAGGAAATCCTTCTATGTGGCACACCTCATCACTAAGGGCTCTTCATCCTGAAAAAAGGAGGTCATTGTCCCACTGTACTCATCCCTCATTATACCCATTATAGAAGACAATGCCCCATTTGGTATGTATCTCTCAAGACATCTGCAACAACTGGAAAGGCCGCAGAAATACCTCACTAAAAAAATCACAGGCCTAAAGCAGATACCCTTTGTTGACCATCTAAAAAAACTCCAGCTATACTCTGTCGCATATCGTCTATTCAGAGGTGATCTCTGCTTAACATACAAGGCCATGTCAAACCCAGAACTGTTGGACATGCTACACTTAAAGAAATCCTAGTCCCTCAGAGACACATGCTCCAGGGATCTAAACATTGTCATCACAATGAAAAAAAACATGCTGGAGGGATAGGTTCCTGACCCAGAGACTCCCCAGACTCTGGAATAGACTGCCCATACATGTCAAGCAGAGTGCCTCTCTGGCCCTCTTCAAAAAAAACCTTGATGATTGGATGGGAGATAGGAAATTCATTCCGGGGATCACGTCAGTCACCCTGCTAAACAGGGGTCCAGGGAAGTAAATACTGTGGGAAGAAATAGCCAGGGAATTGTTATGGCTAGGCTTGTATAGGCCCTAGGGCCGATAGCCAATATCAACCTATGAACCTATGAACATGCCAAATGGGGCATTGTATTCTATAATAGGTCTAATGAGGGACGAATAGAGAGGGAAGATGACCTCTTTCTTCCTAGATGAGAAACCCTTTGTGATGAGATGTGCCACATAAAAGGATTTTCTAACCACAGTGGTGATATGGTTTTCAAAGGAGAGGTTGCTATCAACCTGTGCACCCAGGTCTCTTATTACACCTTCTGAATTTAGTGGAACATCATTTATGTGGTAGTTCATGGGCACAGAGTTTTTCCCATAGGGAATAACGTTGCATTTTTTGGCATTTAGTTTAAGGTCATGGTTCTGGCATCAGTCATTGGTCTCAGTGAGGCCCCTTTGTAGGATGTCTACATTGGTTGGGGATTCTATAATGTCTCCCAGTTTGCAGTCATCTGCAAACTTCATCAGCCAGAGTCCTTTTGTGTTGGCTTGAACTTCTGAGAAGTAGATGCCTAACAAAAGGGAACCCAGGACAGATCCCTGTAGGACACCACTCGTGACTGGTCGGTAGTCAGATTTGGAGTCCACAACCAACACAGTGTGAGTTTTATCTGTGAGCCAGTTAGCAACCTACCTTGTGACATAGGGGTTTATGCCTAGTTTAGAGTGTCTATCAATGATACCCGAGTGGGGAATGTCATTTACCTAATACTTTCATTTTTGGTGATTGTACCAGAACTGGCTATAGTTTGTAACCTTCAGTGATTTACTGTAAAAGTAATGGATCTGTTGAAGGAAAGGGTAAAAATGCAAGGTAAAATCAGGGACACCTAAAATAATATATTTGAACTGTTTGGTATTTGCCTGGGGGGAAAAACAATTTTACTATTAAAATTTCAAAATGCCACACATTTTTCAGTGACCCATTTAAATTTTAATTTTCTAGAGCATTAGCCCTCACCTTTGATCATGTTCGATCAGCTGCACAAACAGACCAGCTTGATGGCAGAAGAACCATGACTAAGACCATTATGGAGGCTGTCAACTTCTTTGTTGAAGGATTCTCTACTTCTTTGCTCGGGAAATGAAGACAAAAAAAATAAACGTAATGATGGTACAAAAGGCCAAAATCAGGTACAGATGTATAAAGAGATGCAAGAATAAGCAGGTTTTATATTAGCAAGCTTTTACTGAAGGATGTAAAGTCTGAAGCTCAAATGAGTGTCAAATGAGTGTCAGTATTTGGAGACTGTAGTATTGAGTGATTTGACAGAAGAACACATTTTTGAGGAAGAAACCAAAAAATGTAAGGCAAAAATCTTGGACATTCTGCAAAAATTCTTGACAGTTGAGAGGTGTGACTGTATGCAGGGAGAGCAAAGAAACAGTCCATGCTTGCCTCTTCATGAGAAAAGGAGCATGCTCTCTTAGTGCCAGTAGTGGGAAACACCATGTCATGTTTTCTTAGTGCCAGTAGTGGGAAACACCATGTCATGTTTTCTTACTGTCAGTAGTGGGAAACACCATGTCATGTTTTCTTAGTGCCAGGAATGGTAAACACCATATCATGTTCTCTTAGTGCCAGTAGTGGGAAACACCATGTCATGTTCTCTTAGTGCCAGGAATGGTAAACACCATATCTTGTTCTCTTAGTGCCAGTAGTGGGAAACACTGTGTCATGTTTTCTAAATGCTAGAAGTGGGAAACACCACGTCATGTTTTCCTGGTGCCAGTAGTGGGAAATACTGTGTCATGTTCTCTTAGTGCCAGTAATGGGAAAGACCATGTCATGTTCCCTTAGCACCCGTAGTGGGAAACACCATGTCATGTTTTCTTAGTGCCAGTAGTGGGAAACACCATGTCATGTTTTCTTACCGTCAGTAGTGGGAAACACCATGTCATGTTTTCTTAGTGCCAGGAATGGTAAACACCATATCATGTTCTCTTAGTGCCAGTAGTGGGAAACACCATGTCATGTTCTCATAGTGCCAGTAGTGGGAAACACTGTGTCATGTCTTCTAAATGCTAGAAGTGGGAAACACCACATCATGTTTTCCTGGTGCCAGTAGTGGGAAATACTGTGTCATGTTCTCTTAGTGCCAGTAATGGGAAAGACCATGCCATGTTCTCTTAGCACCAGTAGTGGGAAACACCATGTCATGTTTTCTTAGTGCCAGTAGCGGGAAACACCATGTCATGTTTTCTTAGTGCCAGTAGGGGGAAAGACCATGGCATGTTCTCTTAGCACTAGTAGTGAGAAACACCAGGTCATGTTTTCTTAATGTCAGGAGGGGGGACACCATGTCATGTTTTCCTGGTGCCAGTAGTGGGAAATACTGTGTCATGTTCTCTTAGTGCCAGTAGTGGGAAAGACTATGTCATGTTCTCTTAGCACCAGTAGTGGGAAACACCATGTTATGTTTTCTTTGTGCCAGTAGGGGGAAACACCATACCATCTGATTTTAGTGCCAGAAGTGGGAAACACCACATCGTTGTTCTCTTAGTGCCAGTAGTGGGAAACACCATGTCATGTTCTTTTAGTGCCAGTAATGTTAAAAAACATGTCATGTTTTCTTAGTGCCAGTAGTGGGAAACACCATGTCATGTTTTCTAAGTGCCAGTAGTGGAAAACACCATATCATGTTCTCTTAGTGCCAGTAATGGAAACACCATGTCATGTATACTTAATGCCAGTAGGGGGGGGGACACCATGTCATGTTTTCTTAGTGCCTGTATTGGGAAAAGCCATGTCATGTTCTCTTAGTGCCAGTAGTGGGAAACGCCATGTCATGTATTCTTAGTGCCAGTACTGGGAAACACCATGTCATGTTCTCTTAGTGACAGTAATGGTAAACACTATATCATGTTCTCTTAGTGCCAGTAATGGCAAACACCATGTCATGTTCTTTTAGTGCCAGTAATAGGAACCATCATGTCATGTTCTCTTAGTGCCAGTATTAAGAAACACCATGTCATGTGTACTTAATACCAGTAGGGGGGAAACACCATGTCATGTTTTCTTAGTGCCAGTAGTAAGGAAACAACATGTCATGTTCTCTTAGTGCCAGTAGTGGGAAACACCATATCACGTTTTCTAAGTGCCAGTATTGGGAAACACCATGTCATGTTCTCTTAGTGCCAGTAGTGGAAACACCATGTCATGTTTACTTAATGCCAGTAGGGGAGAACACCATGTCATGTTTTCTTAGTGCCAGTAGTGGGAAAAACCATGTCATGTTCTCTTAGTGCCAGTAGTGGGAAACAACATGTCATGTTTTCTTAGTGCCAGTACTGGGAAACACCATGTCATGTTCTCTTAGTGCCAGTAGTGGGAAACAACATGTCATGTTTTCTTAATGCCAGCAGGGGGGAACACCATGTCATGTTTTCTTAATGCCAGGAGAGGGAATTACCATGTCAAGTTCTCTTAGTGTCAGTAGTGGGAAACGCCATGTCATGTTTTCTTAGTGCCAGTCTTGGGAAACACCATGTCATGTCATGTTCATTTAGTGCCAGTAGTGGGAAACACCATGTCATGTTCTCTTAGTGCTAGTAATAGTAAACACCATGTCATGTTTTCTTAGTGTCAGGAATGGTAAACACCATATCATGTTCTCTTAGTGTCAGTAGTGGGAAACACCATGTCATGTTTTCTTAGTGCCAGTATTGGGAAACACCATGTCATGTTCTCATAGTGCCAGTAGTGGGAAACACCATGTCATGTTTTCTTAGTGCCAGTAGTGGGGAAAAACATGTCATGTTTTCTTAGTGCCAGTAGTGGGAAAAAACATGTCATGTTCTTTTAGTGCCAGTAATGGTAAACACCATGTCATGTTCTCTTAGTGCCAGTACTGGGAAACACCTTGTCATGTTTTCTTTGTGCCAGTAGGGGGAAACACCATATCATGTGCTTTTAGTGCCAGAAGTGGGAAACACCACATCATTGTTCTCTTAGTGCCAGTAGTGGGAAACACCATGCCATGTTCTTTTAGTGCCAGTAATGTTAAAAACCATGTCATGTTCTCTTAGTGCCAGTAGTGGGAAACACCATGTCATGTTTTCTTAGTGCCAGTAGTGGGAAATACCATGTCATGTTCTCTTAGTGCCAGTAATGGAAACACCATGTCATGTTTACTTAATGCCAGTGGGGGGGGGGACCATGTCATGTTTTCTTAGTGCCTGTATTGGGAAAAACCATGTCATGTTCTCTTAGTGCCAGTAATGGTAAACACTATATCATGTTCTCTTAGTGCCAGTAATGGCAAACACCATGTCATGTTCTTTTAGTGCCAGTAATAGGAACCATCATGTCATGTTCTCTTAGTGCCAGTATTAAGAAAACCATGTCATGTGTACTTAATACCAGTAGGGGGGAAACACCATATCATGTTTTCTTAGTGCCAGTAGTGAGGAAACAACAGGTCATGTTCTCTTAGTGCCAGTAGTGGGAAACACCATGTTATGTTTTCTAAGTGCCAGTAGTGGGAAACACCATGTCATGTTCTCTTAGTGCCAGTAGTGGAAACACCATGACATGTTTACTTAATGCCAGTAGGGGAGAACACCATGTCATGTTTTCTTAGTGCCAGTAGTGGGAAAAAACATGTCATGTTTTCTTAGTGCCAGTAGTGGGAACACCATGTCATGTATTCTTATTCTTATTGATGCATATTGTAGCTTACATCCTTAACAATGCTTTCTGTTCTATTTTAAAATAAATGTAAACATTTATAAAATGCATCATTTACATTTTTAATTGGAGGTGGTTCTTTCAATTAGAGTTTAATGAAATGTTTTAAAGCCATTGGTTTGTTTTAGTGTTTATATTTGATGATGCTGCTTGTTGTAAATTAGTCTGACGAAGCAATCAGTTGTTGGGATCCCGAAAGCACTTACTTTTATGCAATAAAAGTTCTTTTCTACACCATTCAGTCATGGTCAGTTTGCTCTCTATTTTTTCTGTGTTGTTGAAGCTTTGAGGTGAAGACCAAGCTTTTACCCAGATACAGGAATATTCTTCTGCTTATAGGACTTTTGTGTTTTTTTTTGTACTGGGACATGGCTGAAGGTATGAGCATGGGCAACTCTCATAATGGAGCTAGTAACCAATATTACGAACGTTCCCATCGTATACTGAATGCTGACTCAAACACTCTGATGCAGCATCCTGTGTTTCCAGATACCAGAAGTGAGGTAATTGACTCTAATATGCATATTAAATTTGTAGACACTCTAAGAGATCTGGAGAATAAGATGTATAAGTTCAAAAGGCTCCAGTGGCAAAGGTTCCACTTGGAAGCATTATTGAAGTATAAGATAGCCTATAGGGGACTCAGAGTATTAACGATGCCCACCTATGGAGATGTATACCCTGACCTGCTGCAGAAATGGCAATGTCTTAATCTCCAACTCAGCTACAATTATATGCATTTATTGATTGAGTACTTTACCCCACAAGAAAAAACTTTATCAGAAGACATAGATAGACTTGCAAAATGAACTATTATCAAACTTCTCCACAGAAGTCATAGGCAGTAAGATCGACGAGCTATATGATAATATCGTGAGCTATGAAAACAGATGTCAAAATACTAAAATGAAGAAGCTGCAGAGGGATGTGAATGACTTTCAGTGGAATGAGGTGTTTTCATGGCCAAGGAAATCTAAATCTGATTCAACAACATCTAATAAAAATATGCCTGTCTCACATACGGCCCCTTTAACAGTTCACCATAACGAGGAACTTTCAGAAAGTTCAGACGGAATGATGCAATACGCAATGGCGTCCTCTAATTTACTGAATGAGAAGAGACATGAAAATACAGCATCCAATCAGGAGCAGAGAGAGAACAATGTAACTAGTGTATCAGCTGATAATGGAACCCTTACTACATCTTTTTTAGAAATCAAGAAAACAGTTCAAACACCCATTTTGCCTTTTGTGTTAGGCAATCCGTTACCAATACAAGAGTTGTCCAAGAGCAGGGGACGGAAAGGGAAATATCAGCGCCTGAAAGATGGGAGGTACAACATACCAGGATGACAACTCGGAACAACAACAACAAAAACAGCAAGAACTGGTAATCAGTCTTCATCAATTTAAACTAACTGAAGCACAAACCTCTTTGCTAAATAAAGGTTTATCGTTTATTCCATCCCAGGGAACTAACATGACAGATCTTCTTAAAGATCTGAGATTGTTTGGGTGTACGTTAACACTCAGAACTCTTTTTAAAGATACCAATGGTGTGTCAGCTATGCAGTTTAAGAACCCTAGTGTTTTTGTTCCCAAAATACACCCAGCTGTTGAAACTTTTATAACTGTGTGAGAAAGAGATTAGGGAAGTATTTAATAATAAAAGAGCAGCAAAGTTTTATATCTTAAACAAATCCGAAAATGAAGCCTTAGTACAACTGAAGGAAATGTCTAGTACAGAAATTAGGTCTGCAGACAAGGGTGGGAGTGTTGTAGCAAAGGAAAAAACTTTATACATACAGCATATGATGCTATTGCTTGGTGACACAAATACATATTTGCAGGTTTCTAGTCTACAGGTGAAAGCTATCATAAACAGAGTGTCTGTTTATGTATTTGATTTATTTGTATCTCAACAGATTACGGAAGACATATTTAATTATTTTAGGTAGAACATCCCATCATACCTAGGATATATAGGCTACTTAAGATACATAAGAGCATGACTGAACCTCCCATGAGGCATATTGTTTCTAGTAGAGGATGGTGCACAGAAGCAGTATCCATATATGTAGAGAAGCAGCTGCATCCTGTGTTAGATACATGTAACACTGCTATTAGAGACACAGAAATGTTTCTAAAATCTTTATGTGAAAAAATGTCAATGATTGATAGTGATTTTATGTTTGTTACCATGGACATCAATTAATTATTTACAGTAATACTGAATTCTTGGGATATTGAGAGGGTGCGTGATTTATTGAACACCAAGAGAATATTGACTCATACTAAATTGAATCTGATATGCAATTTATTAGAGATTATTCTTGAAAACAATCCCCGGGATTCATGAACCTTGCACCAGGCGCACGCATAGCGTAGGCGCCACAATGCCAGATATGGCCGCCGAGCGATTCAGGTACAATCAATTCCACATGCACTACCGATGCGCCTGAGTTGCGCCGCCTCGGCCGTAGGTATGTTAAACACCCCATGTGCGGTGTTGCACCATGCAAAAGAAGGCATATAGCGATCCACGTTAAGCGCAGGCGTATAAGACGGCAATGTAAACCAAAAAAGCGGTTTACATATATCCAAACATGACATAGGAGTAACGGAAGGCTGTCAACGTCAGGTATCATACTGGTGCAATATGCCAATGGCGAAAGACACGAGAATGTCAAAGAAAACATGCACAAAATGTAAATAATGACATAAATGGTATGTCCACAGAAACCACAGCAGAACCCCAGGACATGTCCGCGAAGGTGCGAAACAATGAAATAATATGACAATGTCATAAAGAGCAGTATAATACACATCAGCTTCACAGCCACAATACGCCATAGTATGCATGGAAAGCCACAACCACAGCGCAAGGGTTGCCAAGGGTGGCGGCAGTGTTCGGCGTAACCAGGTATTAGTAGTCAATGCCATGCAAATGAGGCAGATAATACTGAATCATAAAACCCCGCGCGTAAGGCTGCACCAAAGCAGCGCAATGATAATACACCGAGGAGTGGCCCAGAGGAATACATGTCAACCGCTGAGGGGTGTGCCACTGTAGGAGGAAGCACATTGGAGCCCAGCAGACATGGCCTGTACAATGCACATCACAGCAGCAGGACCGGCGTGTGAGGGAAATAGATGCGCTGAGGTACACAATGCGTGCAGAGATGCATGTGCCGCGAGGATGACTACGTTCCCCCAACCCAGTCATGTGATGGCCGCCCGTCAACAACCATGGATACAGGAAGGTGATGCGGAGAATATGAGGAAATGCGGAAGCAGTGTAATTGGAGTCGTAATGAGCAATCAACACCAATCAACCCACGAAGGGCAATTGGCGGCTGACAACTCTGCATGCAGAAACCCGCAAACGGGAAAGGGGAGGCATATGAATGCAAAGAAGTAGGGATGTAGCAGAATTGCAAAGAGTGAAGAACCGATACAGCACAGCCAAGTAGAGAGGTAGCATAACGGTGACCATGCAGACAAAATGCATGATATGCCATGTCCCAGAAACGACACATGACAGGGCTCTGCAGGATACAATCCAGGAAACAGTAGGTGCAACGTGCAGAAACAGTAAGGTAAGGTCTAAAGCTAAACAATGCAGGCAAGTGTAATGTAACACCAAAGGCAACAGCGTTGCAGTGCCAACGGTAAAACACGGAAGATAATCCACAGATATGGCCGCACAGACACACCCAATGACATCACCGGGTGTACAGCACAACAGTATAAAGTGTGAATGCACACAACACACAGCTCGTATTCCCAAACACCGCACTTTAGGGTGTAAACACACGGGGAACTTTTAAAATGTATATGTTGGGTGCCGCCGTGGCCGTGATACAGCAGCATGTGTCAGAGACAGACGGAGTTGCGGAGGAGGGTGCCGACAACTACCGTAGGCCTCAGAGGAGAAGGAGAGTGTTCAGACCAAGGGTAACCTACCAGGGGCTTCAAGACCTGGAGATAGTAGAGCGTTACAGGGTGGAAAGGGACACGTTACAGCAAATAGCGGAGCTGTGCCGGCCACGCCTGAGAACAAGAAACAACAGAGGGGAGCCCATCCCAGTGGACACAAAGGTATGTGTAAGCTTGCGAATACTGGCTACAGGTACCTTTCAAAGGCCAACCGGGGATATAATGGGCATCTCACAGGCATCAGCATCCAGGGTACTACACCAGTTTCTGGATGAAATGTTACGACATGCCCATGAGTATATATACTTCCCCAGATCTCAGGAGGAGTTGGCTAGCAATATCGCCACTTCCACCATGTGGCACAATACCGGAGGTACTGGGTGCGATAGACTGCACATACAAATCACGTCACCACCGGGAGCAGGGTAGACACTACATAAACCGCAAGGGATTCCCCTCCATCAATTGCCAGGGGGTGTGCAATGCAGGGCATTATCATGGATGTGTGCGGGCAGCCCTGGAAGCTACCACGACTCCCATATCTGGCATGCCTCACAGCTGTATCAGGTATTCGCCAGGGGGGACATCACACAAGGCCACCTTGTGGGGGATGCTGGCTATGCACTGGAGCCGTGGATGATGACACCCATCAGAAATGCACACACACACACATGCAAGAACGCCATAATGAGGCACACGCACAAACCAGAATAATCATAGAGCGTGTGTTTGGGATGCTGAAATCATGGTTCCGGTGCTTGGATACATCCGGTGGAGCCCTGCAGTACTCTCCAGGCATGTGCCCACATATTCATAGTATGTGCCATGCTACATAATATGATCCTGCGGAAACAACTGCTGCAGGGACATAATGGTGAAGGGCCACAAAGCCCGCCACAACTGCCAAGGCAAGCACAGGCACAGATCGCCAAGCGCCATGAACACACTGTGCCAGCCCCAGTAGGCAGACGGAGGCGTACCCAATATGCCTATGCCTTGGCAAAGAGGGAACATATAGCACATACTCTGACAGAGTAGGCCCCATGGACTGACACCTCCCTACCTGCACACACAGTGAAATGGACGGCACACAAACATGGCCGCCCGTAATGTGTACCGTATGGGTGGTCCCATGTGTGACTCCAACATAGGTAGCACCCAAACACTGCACACCCAACAGCCAGCAGAGCATGGAGCGCCAACACCTCAACCCGTGCAGCTGGTCCTACAGCAGACAGCGTTGCCGTATGCTGCCACGTCTGCAAGGTGTATACATATGTACAAATGTGCATACACAGATATGAGGAGAAAAAAGAAAAAAAAAATCCCGGAATATTCTTCTGCTTATAGGACTTTTGTGTTTTTTTGTACTGGGACATGGCTGAAGGTATGAGGCATGGGCAACTCTCATAATGGAGCTAGTAACCAATATTACGAACGTTCCCATCGTGATACTGAATGCTGACTCAAACACTCTGATGCAGCATCCTGTGTTTCCAGATACCAGAAGTGAGGTAATTGACTCTAGTATGCATATGAAATTTGTAGACACTCTAAGAGATCTGGAGAATAAGATGTATAAGTTCAAAAGGCTCCAGTGGCAAAGGTTCCACTTGGAAGCATCATTGAAGTATAAGATAGCCTATAGGGGACTCAGAGTATTAACGATGCCCACCTATGGAGATGTATACCCTGACCTGCTGCAGAAATGGCAATGTCTTAATCTCCAACTCAGCTACGATTATATGCATTTATTGATTGAGTACTTTACCCCACAAGAAAAAACTTTATCAGAAGACATAGATAGACTTGCAAAATGAACTATTATCAAACTTCTCCACAGAAGTCATAGGCAGTAAGATCGACGAGCTATATGATAATATCGTGAGCTATGAAAACAGATGTCAAAATACTAAAATGAAGAAGCTGCAGAGGGATGTGAATGACTTTCAGTGGAATGAGGCGTTTTCATGTCCAAGGAAATCTAAATCTGATTCAACAACATCTAATGAAAATATGCCTGTCTCACATACGGCCCCTTTAACAGTTCACCATAACGAGGAACTTTCAGAAAGTTCAGACGGAATGATGCAATACGCAATAGCATCCTCTAATTTACTGAATGAGAAGAGACATGAAAATACAGCATCCAATCAGGAGCAGAGAGAGAACAATGTAACTAGTGTATCAGCTGATAATGAAACCCTTACTACATCTTTTTTAGAAATCAAGAAAACAGTTCAAACACCCATTTTGCCTTTTGTGTTAGGCAATCCGTTACCAATACGCGAGTTGTCCAAGAGCAGGGGATGGAAAGGGAGATATCAGCGCCTGACAGATGGGAGGTACAACATACCAGGATGACAACTCGGAACAACAACAACAAAAACAACAAGAACTGGTAATCAGTCTTCATCAATTTAAACTAACTGAAGCACAAACCTCTTTGCTAAATAAAGGTTTATCGTTTATTCCATCCCAGGGAACTAACATGACAGATCTTCTTAAAGATCTGAGATTGTTTGGGTGTACGTTAACACTCAGAACTCTTTTTAAAGATACCAATGGTGTGTCAGCTATGCAGTTTAAGAACCCTAGTGTTTTTGTTCCCAAAATACACCCAGCTGTTGAAACTTTTATAACTGTGTGAGAAAGAGATTAGGGAAGTGTTTAATAATAAAAGAGCAGCAAAGTTTTATAACTTAAACAAATCCGAAAATGAAGCCTTAGTACAACTGAAGGAAATGTCTAGTACAGAAATTAGGTCTGCAGACAAGGGTGGGAGTGTTGTAGCAAAGGAAAAAACTTTATACATACAGCATATGATGCTATTGCTTGGTGACACAAATACATATTTGCAGGTTTCTAGTCTACAGGTGAAAGCTATCATAAACAGAGTGTCTGTTTATGTATTTGATTTATTTGCATCTCAACAGATTACGGAAGACATATTTAATTATTTTCAGGTAGAACATCCCATCATACCTAGGATATATAGGCTACTTAAGATACATAAGAGCATGACTGAACCTCCCATGAGGCATATTGTTTCTAGTAGAGGATGGTGCACAGAAGCAGTATCCATATATGTAGAGAAGCAGCTGCATCCTGTGTTAGATACATGTAACACTGCTATTAGAGACACAGAAATGTTTTTAAAATCTTTATGTGAAAAAATGGCAATGATTGATAGTGATTTTATGTTTGTTACCATGGACATCAATTAATTATTTATGGTAATACTGAATTCTTGGGGTATTGAGAGGGTGCGTGATTTATTGAACACCAAGAGAATATTGACTCGTACTAAATTGAATCTGATATGCAATTTATTAGAGATTATTCTTGAAAACAATCCCCGGGATTCATGAACCTTGCGCCAGGCGCACGCATAGCGTAGGCGCCACAACGCCAGATATGGCCGCCGAGCGATTCAGGTACGATCAATTCCACATGCACTACCGGCGCGCCTGAGTCGCCGCCTCCGGGCGCAGGTATGTTAAACACCCCATGTATGGTGTTGCACCATGCAAATGAAGGCATATAGCGATCCCACGGCGTGGCGCATGAAGTATAGCACGCGGCAATGTAAACCAAAAACGGTTTACATATATCCAAACATCACATGAGAGTAACGGAAGGCTGTCAACGTCAGGTATCATACTGGTGCAATATGCCAATGGCGAAAGACACCGAGAATGTCAAAAGAAAACATGCACAAAATGTAAATAATGACATAAATGGTATGTCCACAGAAACCACAGCAGAACCCCAGGACATGTCCGCGGAAGGTGCGAAACAATGAAATAATATGACAATGTCATAAAAGAGCAGTATAATACACATCAGCTTCACAGCCACAATACGCCATAGTATGCATGGAAAGCCACAACCACAGCGCAAGGGTTGCCAAGGGGTGGCGGCAGTGTTCGGTGCCGTAACCAGGTATTAGTAGTCAATGCCATGCAAATGAGGCAGATAATACTGAATCGCAAAACCCCCGCCGGCGTAAGGCTGCACCAAACGGCGCAGCGGTAATACACCGAGGAGTGGCCCAGAGGGAATACATGTCAACCGCACAGGGGTGTGCCACTGTAGGAGGAAGCACATTGGAGCCCAGCAAACATGGGCTGTACAATGCACATCACAGCAGCAGGACCGGCGTGTGAGGAATAGATGCGCTGAGAGTACACAATGCGGCAGAGATGCATGTGCACGAGGATGACTACGTTCCCCAACCCAGTCATGTGACCGCCCGTCAACAACCATGGATACAGGAAGGTGATGCGGAGAATATGAGGAAATGCGGAAGCAGTGTAATTGGAGTCGTAATGAGCAATCAACACCAATCAACCCACGAAGGGCAATTGGCGGCAGCTGACAACTCTGCATGCAGAAACCCGCAAAACGGGAAAGGGGAGGCATATGAATGCAAAGAAAGTAGGGGATGTAGCAGAATTGCAAAGAGTGAAGAACCGATACAGCACAGCCAAGTAGAGAGGTAGCATAACGGCGCGCAGACAAATGCATGATATGCCATGTCCCAGAAACGACACATGACAGGGCTCTGCAGGATACAATCCAGGAAACAGTAGGTGCAACGTGCAGAAACAGTAAGGTAAGGTCTAAAGCTAAACAATGCAGGCAAGTGTAATGTAACACCAAAGGCAACAGCGTTGCAGTGCCAATGATAAAACACGGAAGATAATCCACAGATATGGCCGCACAGACACACCCAATGACATCACCGGTGTACAGCACAACAGTATAAAAGTGTGAATGCACACAACACACAGCGTGTATTCCCAAACGCCGCACTTTAGGGTGTAAACACACGGGAACTTTTAAAATGTATATGTTGGGTGCCGCCGTGGCGTGATACAGCAGCATGTGTCAGAGACAGACGGAGTTGTGGAGGAGGTGCCGACAACTACCGTAGGCCTCAGAGGAGAAGGAGAGTGTTCAGACCAAGGGTAACCTACCAGGGGCTTCAAGACCTGGAGATAGTAGAGCGTTACAGGGTGGACAGGGACACGTTACAGCAAATAGCGGGCTGTGCCGCCACGCCTGAGAACAAGAAACAACAGAGGGGAGCCCATCCCAGTGGACACAAAGGTATGTGTAAGCTTGCGAATACTGGCTACAGGTACCTTTCAAAGGCCAACCGGGGATATAATGGGCATCTCACAGGCATCAGCATCCAGGGTACTACACCAGTTTCTGGATGAAATGTTACGACATGCCCATGAGTATATATACTTTCCCAGATCTCAGGAGGAGTTGGCTAGCAATATGCGCCACTTCCACCATGTGGCACAATACCCGGAGGTACTGGGTGCGATAGACTGTACGCACATACAAATCAAGTCACCACCCAGGGAGCAGGGTAGACGCTACATAAACCGCAAGGGATTCCCTCCATCAATTGCCAGGTCGTGGTGCAATGCACAGGGCATTATCATGGATGTGTGTGCGGGCAGCCTGGAAGCTACCACGACTCCCATATCTGGCATGCCTCACAGCTGTATCAGGTATTCGCCAGAGGACATCACACAAGGCCACCTTGTGGGGGATGCTGGCTATGCACTGGAGCCGTGGATGATGACACCCATCAGAAATGCACACACACACATGCAAGAACGCCATAATGAGGCACACGCACAAACCAGAATAATCATAGAGCGTGTGTTTGGGATGCTGAAATCATGGTTCCGGTGCTTGGATACATCCGGTGGAGCCCTGCAGTACTCTCCAGGCACATGTGCCCACATATTCATAGTATGTGCCGTGCTACATAATATGATCCTGCGGAAACAGCTGCTGCAGGGACATAATGGTGAAGGGCCACAAAGCCCGCCACAACTGCCAAGGCAAGCACAGGCACAGATCGCCAAGCGCCATGAACACACTGTGCCAGCCCCAGTAGGCAGACGGAGGCGTACCCAATATGCCTATGCCTTGGCAAAGAGGGAACATATAGCACATACTCTGACAGAGTAGGCCCCATGGACTGACACCTCCCTACCTGCACACACAGTGAAATGGACGGCACACAAACATGGCCGCCCGTAATGTGTACCGTATGGGCGGTCCCATGTGTGACTCCAACATAGGTAGCACCCAAACACTGCACACCCAACAGCCAGCAGAGCATGGAACGCCAACACCTCAACCGTACGCGGGTCCTACAGCAGACAGCGTTGCCGTATGCTGCCACGTTCGCTGCAAGGTGTATACATATGTACAAATGTGCATACACAGATATGGGGATAGATATCATTACACACGTAGAAATATATGTACACATACACATATATAAAGTACAACAGGTAAGACAGGGAATCAGAGGGATGCAAGGTGACAGAGAAGTAAGATGCGATATCTATACATAGTAAACATAGTGAACGACAACCTGAGTATCCGGGAGGGTTGACAGAACAGGGAATGCCACCCATGGAAAGGTCAACCTACCTAAATGCATAATCGCGAGTCGGGATGATCGCCAGGCCACGGTACAGTAACAGGACATGTGCGGGTAATATTATTAGGATATGAGGGCGGAGGTAGACACCGCCGCTGGTGATGCGGGCAACGTAGGTACAGTGTGCAACCATCCCAGTGACAGCGGCAGTATGTGTATGTGTGCGGTGAGGGTGTCGTGTGTTCCGTTGTGCGAGTGTAATGTGTGTGCCACTGTAAAATGTGTATGTAGGTGACATGTGACAGGCGGAGTGGAATAACATGTGTAGGCATACAGTATAGGAACCACAGGCGTATGTACAGCAGTACCCCCAAAGTAGTACTGAGATCCCCTCCCTGGCTAGGCGCGTGGCGACGTAAAACGATGCAAAGCGAAAATGTCCCAGAATGTACCACAGGACTATAGCCAACGTGAAATGCAAAGGGCGTATGTACAAACCATGACCGTATGTATGGCACCGATATGTTAATTGCAAAATGATACGTCGGCAACGTTACACAGCAATAGTCATGTACCGCGGAAATATGCATGTGCTACCCTGGCACCGATCGTGGCTACGTATCGGCCCGTAAACACCGCTGTGTGTTCTACGAGTGTCAAACAAGCAATCGCCACCCGAATAGGTGGCAACCGGTAGCATACAGGCCGTCCCAAGTACAGGACCACAATGACCGTAAATATCCAGGACAAAATGCCAAGGGATAGTCGGCACGTACGAACAGCCGCAGATATACTACCGATGTGACAGAGGAATACATGCAGGAAGCACACATGCAGGCGATACCGACACCAGACGACATCAACATAACCTACACTCCCAGAACAACAGACAGGTAACTTGCAGCTCCCCAGGCAGGGATGGAGCACACACACAAGCATACCGTGTATGTAGAAATGCAATGCCCACAACCCGTACCCGTCACCCACAACCGCCGATACACCCCATCGCACATATCAAAGGGATACAAGCCGCAATAGCAGCAAAAACATACAGGCAGTCAATGACAGCAGCATAACCGCAACATCTCGCGTGGGAAACACTATCAGCAGCGGATGCATACCTGCATTCGTTGTGTAAAGGAATACAAGAGCTATGTTACACATACGAATGCAAAACGCCATCGACAGATGCCGCCAGGACAGGGACACCCACATGTCGAACATAATACCATACCCAACACACATAATCCACGGCTAACACCACTGCGAAATGTACCTAACACCACACATAGCGGCTGCAGTCACACATAACATAACACAATACAGACCATCTCCATGAAGGTAGTGCAAATAACCAACGCCCAGGCGAGGAATGAACCATGCCCTAGTTACGACGCGTACTGTACGAATGGAGTAGATGCACAGGTGATATGCGCATAAGTACACACCGAGGAACAGCTATTGGTGTGATGAACCCACATGTCGCAGGTGACGACGGATATAAGGAAGACTCCTAGGATATTCAAACTGTATGCTCATACCAAACCACTACTAAAAAGCTCGACTGAGAGATAACGATATAGCGAGACCCAACGGAAAACGGAAGTAAACACAGGAAAGGTATGTAGAACCCACGAGATGTACTGGTGTGTGACGCATGATGTGTATGACGAAGCTGCACTGTATGTGAACGGTGTTTGTAAGTAAGGATACCTGTCCATAAAGCAGAGAGTGGTGAAAGGTGGTTATGTACTGCTATCCCGCTGAGCATACCAATGACTGTGGACACCGTGTGCACAGCAGTGGGACATCATGTACACAGCCGGGATAACCCAAGGGCTGCCATAGGGGGACAAAACACAGAACAATGCCACCACCCACGCCGATGCTGGCAGTGGATGTCCAACAAGGAAGTGCCACAGCAGGGGATAGGACATGTATGTATACTGTCACAGCACACATGTGTATAGGCATATACCGTCTATGTCATACGTAATGTGCGCACGACATGCACGTATGCCTCGCAGTAGGGGTTACTATGTCAAGTATGTGTAATGTAAAGCTGTCATGGTGGATATGACAGACATCATACACAGTATCACAGGCATAGCATGCATAATGGAGGTATGGCCTAGTGTTATGTACACTAACAGGATATGTATGGCCTATACATATGGGACACAGTAGTAGCAGAATAGCCACCCGAAATGGAAGGAACACCAAGTAACCATGTCCAAACGATCTGTAGCAGGTGCAATGTGTGCAACAATGATGTCCGGCAGGTCCATATGTAAACACATGTGCAGTGTACACAGTAGTGTCATCTCCCCATGGTAGTGTCCACTGAACAGCAGAGGTGGATGTCAACTGCATGTCTACACAGTACTGCTGCTGTGGTGGTACCATGACTATGTGTCACCCTATCAGCAAGGGAGCTATCACATGACCAGTGCCACAGTGTGTCCCTGTGGGATGTGCACAGGACCTACGTTCCACAGCATGGTGTGTGTTGTGTCTGCGGAAGTAACACAGAAGCCCAGGCCATGCAATGTGGCATGTGTGCACATATGCAGGAGTGCTTCATTCACCCCGCCCACTGCAATTGCCATGTAGGAGTACTACATGCATCACTAATGCGGAGGACATGGCCCATGTCAGAGTAGATGACACCCCTGTGTAAGTGGTACGCAGATGAGTACAGATGTATTCCCCGTCTGTCATCCGCATATGCAAACTGTCTGAGCCTGGTATACATCACGGCATGACAATGCCGTGCCATGTAAAGTCGTAGCCATTGTGGAAGGTACACCACGAATGTGTTATTGTAACCCTGCCCGTGTGTAGATGTGTGTATGGCACAGGTACAAAGGCTACCTATGTACCAGCAACACACACAGTACAGATATGTGTGGCCCTGCAGATGTGTACCCATGCCACAGTGGAATATGGCAACCACAGCACCATGTGGGGCATGTGTGTGTACAGCAACCATGTACAATGTGATATGCATGTGTGGAGACAGTATCCATGTGATACCCAGTGGATGACTTTTGCTATGCAAAGGTGATGTGTATGCACCATGTGTGATGTATCCTGACGCAATGACATCTACGATGTAGCTGCCACACCGACACCTGTACGGTTGTTAGCAGTATGAGCTGGTGGAGCTACAATGCTGCCAGGTATGTAGATGTGGGATATCTAGGCATGGACAGTACTCTGTGACAGCATGTTGTGTATGTAAGCAAATAGTGAACATGAGGGGCCACATGACTGAGGACTGTGTAATGCCACATGTACCTGACATGTAGTAGGTAGCATGATATGCTTGCACCACTGTGTGTCCTGTCCAGGAGTCATATAGCCTAACATCCTGAGACACAGGGTATGATGTGATGGTGGATGTGTACATTGCCAATACCAGAATGTGGAATGGTGCTGAAGGGCAATGTGGGGACAATGTCTGATCTGTTACCCTCCATACCACACCAACCACCCATGCAATGGTATGACAGGTGCCCAGCATGTGTATGTGGTGTGCTGTGCCACACAGAGGCCCAACAAGGGTGCCAGTAAAGGCATGGAGGTCATCAATGAGTGTGTGAAGCACGGATGTGAGGATGTGCCCCAGTGCCATACTGAATGGTCCAGTCATTGGTGTACGAATGCAGTCCCACATGTGCAATGTAGTACCACCCATGTGTAGTGTGATAGATGCGGTAGTGTGGTGGTCAAGGTACACAACGTCCATGAACAGGCTAGCAGTTAATACAGTGGGCTGCTGCGGAGACACATACCAAACAGGTTGGCGGGACATAACAGCTAGGGAGATCGGAGCTGACATTGGGACAGTGTCCTAGGACATAACGTGTGCATGGCAGTACCATGTATGTGTCCACAGGGACACTGTGATGTCCATGTATGGATTGCAACCCTGTAGTGAGTGAGAGTGTGTATTGTTGGTAGGTACCCCATTGGCCGGCATGTTGCCAACAACATCTCAGTCAGCAATGCCTGGGTGACTGTTGTACGCTACATCGAATGTGGATGTAGCCAAACAACACAGACATACCACCACACTGCCTGAGGGCCCACACTGCAATGTGGCAGTCATGTGTAGGTAGCTAGCCTTGGAGCATGTGATGGACCACGAGGACCCACCATGACTGTCAAGTGATGCACCCCACACATGTGAATATACCCACCGTGCAACAGCCTGCACATGTGCCCATACAGCAGATGTGCATGGAACATGACTACCACCGTGGCGTCTGTGAAAAGGCCAGTACCGCCATGTCTCTGTGTGGAATAGCATGGTCCCTACCATTGCATACATGTTGCGGAAGTGCACTGTGATATGTGTCAGCATAGTCACATACACTGTCCAGCTGCCGGGGTGCCATGCCATTAACCACCCCCGTCAGCAGACGTCAGTAGTACCGGCCGTTGAGCACATGTACCATGTATGCTGCAATGGGTGTGTGTCCAGGGTGTGGCTAGCAGGGCCGCGAAGCATATATGTTCATCTACCAGAGGGGGCTATCCCTTGGTTTAACACAGCAGACACATGGAGGTATGGTGCATGCCGAGGGTAGTGTAGGTATGGTATGTGTTGTGTAATGTGTCACCCAGCTATGTGTACTGCATGGCCAAGCATGTGTGGGTACATGGGAGTCCATACTAGGGAAGTGTGGGTTGCTGTTAGCACATGGCAGTAGCAACTGTCCGAGGTGCAATGTACAGTATGACAACACAGCCAGCATGTAACCTGTGGTGTACAGTGTACTCTCTGTTGCGTGTTACAATGTGTCTAGTGGTCACAAACATGGGTATCCGAACATGGAGTACCTATGATGCATTGTGTTCGGAAAATATACAGTATGTGTGTAAAACATTGTGTGATGTGGGATCCCCTCACCTGTGTGTGTTGCAGTCCAGGTATGTGCCTGGGAGGTATGATCTATGTACAATCTGGACTGGCAGGTGTGCTGTGCAGAGCATGGAGACAGGTCCCAGGCACCGCAGATAAATGTCAGGCGTGCACTACTGTGCGTGCCATGCTTGTGTGCAGCACAGTGGAGGGTGCAAGCATTGTCACACATTACTGCATGCCTTGCCTGCCTGTTACAGCCCTGCTGGAGACAGACATGTGACACCGCCGCAGAGGCAGCATAGCATGTGAAGATGTACATGTGGGCTCCACACCCTAGGCAGATGTCCGCAGGTCATGTGTGCCACAGTAGTGTGGTCGATCACGACTGTCATACTGGACAGATACCACATGCCTGTATAAGTACAGTATGAGCATAGTCAACAGTCGCAGTGACAGAGTAGGCCAATGTACAGTATCCCCATGTGCAGACCACTGCCTACTGTACACCTGGCTAGACACACACCCGGAGGGTGAATATACCTTTGAGCCAACACATGTCCCACTCCACGTAGCCTGTACAATGTCATCACAGGGTGGTCACAATAATGTGCGGTAAGACAGACACGTTGTACCAGGTGATGTGTCATGTGTGCATATGTTGAGTTGCACAGCCGTTCACACATCCGCAACATATCGGTGCATGATGTATACTGTTACATGATGTGTGGAACTGCACTGTGACCCACAACAGGGTCATCTGAGACAGGTGTGTTGTGAATGGTGTAACCCATGGTCACACAGGATACACACTGGTGCTGTTGGCAGCCATGCTGGTGGCCACCAGTGGTGCCTGCAGTGGTCATACAGAAATACTGCACACAGTGTTCTGGCAGGAATGTCCATTGTTGTGGATGATGTGTTGCTACGTGAAGGTAGGTGTGTGTTGTGAATGTTACACATCCAGATGTCACCATCTGGCGCAGTCATGGTCGGCGACAGCATCACACACATCCACAGCGGTCAGAACCCTGTCGAGAATGGGTGTCAGCCACCCTCATTGCTGTGTGACGATGTGCACATGGCAGAACACCTCCCACTGGCTGGATAACAGTGTCAGCTAGGATGGCTACGTGATGGCTGGAATATGCCGTGATAATGTACAATGCTGGTATCCCAATGAAGTACCTGGAATCACACACAGTACGCCATGGCTGCCATGTAAACCATGCACAACAATGAATGTGTGACACACACAAACAATGCGTAGACATGTTGAACATGCACACATGAGAACACCCAATGAGGTATGTTGCACATATCGATGTACAACTGTCATCTATGGCCATAGCATGGATGCAGATGCACATGCCCCACAGGCAGTACCACGCGATGTAGGTAGGGGGGCATTGCATGTGTACATGTGACAGTTGCTGTACGCCACATGTCCTGCATAGCCGTCATGTAGGGGTAGCAGTGGCATGTGACTGCTGGACATGCCTGTACAGTTGACCATGTCCCACAGGACATGTGTTACGTGTGTACAACATGTGTTGTGCCGTCATCAAGCTGTGAAGTGTACGGCTGCCAGTGTACCTGTGTGACATGTTCTGTGATGGGTGCAAAGGCACGCAGTACTGCATTGCATGCCCACATGCCCCACACAGGTGCATAGCCTGAACATACAATACAAAGAGGGTGTTGGATGATAGCAACCCACAAGAGGAGATGGTAATGCGGGTGGCAACCCACTACCACCTGTTCGGCACGGTGTGCATGTCTATGACACATTAGCACCCGAGAAGCTAGCGGTACAGCAGTACAGGGTTGCATGCATATATGTTCACCAATATCCCTGTGTGTCCCACCACTGGCCCGTGGACAGACAGACACCAACACAATGTGCAGATATGATATGTGCACAGCACATCACCGATGGCTACTGTAGAACAGGCTTACTGTGTAGACATGTGCACAGTAGGTCTGTGCCAGCCACACTCAAACACGTTATGTGCCGAACCACACCAATAGTCCAGCCCATGCCACAGACAGATGTGCACGCATCTGTGTATGTACATCTGGGAATGTCTCCGGCATAGCAGTATAGCTGTGTCAGTGTTGCGAACAACATATTGAATGGGTTGTATGTGTGAGGGGTGCGTCATACGTGTATGGTCAGATCGACGATACCATCAGTGCCCCTGCTATGTGAACATCCTGTCCCCATACATGGATACCTATGCTGTGCCCCAACACCACGTTCCCGTGGGAGGATGGCTGTGCAGTGCACCAGCAGACATGGGGGTGGCAGCAGGCACTGGATGTAGACATATGTGGTACCCATGTCAGTCCAGGCAACCATCCATGTGCACGGGATAGCAGTGTGTGGGCACATGCAGCACTGTGTTGAACAATATCACAGCACATAGCACCTGTCAGGGTTAATGTGTATGCATGGATGTGCGATACCTGCATGCACCAGACACACCCCCACCAAGCAGCGTGCAGCCAACCTTGCATAAGGCCAGTGTCCACACCATGATGGTAGACATGTGTAATGTCCATATACACATAGCAATGACATATGGAATGGACAGCCACCCTGCCAATATCAGTACCCCACAGGTGGGTCACATCCCAGTGCCATGTATGTGACATACCCTGCCATACCATGCAGCCCTGCCCAGCAAGGCTGCATTTGCTATCACAGTCCTACATGGTGCGATGGACAAAAGGCACTGTCACTATCAACCGTCCACAGCAGTAATGGGGCGGTGATGCACCCTGTGGTTTTACAGGTGCTGTGTGTTGCTGTGGACAACGTGCGTGTGCACATGCTATGCATGACCTTTCCTGCTAATGTCACATGGTTACACATTGTCCCATGTGTATCACATTGCCCAACACCCGTACAGTGCTGTGTGGATGTACATGGCACAACACATGCATGTACAGGTGTCCATGTGTATGTGTGCAGTGCCACTGCTGATGTTCATAATGGCCGCGTATGGGATGTCTAGTGACATATACACAGCATCCAGGTGAACAGTAGAAATGTTGTCACATGGGGACCTGTGCCAACTGATATGGACACAGGTGCAGGCAGGTACACATGTCCACAGCAGGCTAACATCAACATGGTGCGTGTACAGTGTGATGAGGTGACACACAGATATGATATGACACCCACTGCTCAATGGTGTGACGGCAACACGTCGGCTGTGTCACTGCCATGATGCATCGCAGAGATTACTGTGCAGATGTTGTACATGTCATAGCAATGTATGTCCAGCAGTATGCCAGTACAGCAGTGTAAATGTGGCCTGTCAACATCATTATGTTTTACAGATAATGCCACGTTCCCGGCTTCCTGCCTTCAGCTGACAGGAGGATGAAGTGATAATACCGTTGCTCCATGACAACTATGACATACTGTTCAGCCATGTGCCACTACAGGCACAGCAGCGTAAAGACATGTGGCAGGATTTGCGCAGGAGGGTGAACACCGTGGGTGGCCACAACCGCACATATCAGCAGATCCGCAGACACTGCACAGACCTAATTCGGCATGCGAAACAGCGTGCCGCACTCGCCAGACAACAAGGTGGGACAGGTGGTGGGCCACCAACCCAGCCCCCACTCACACACACGGAGGAGCTCCTGGCCAGTCTGGGGACACCCAGGGAACAACATGCTGAAACCCTCGCTGCCATCGTGGAGGTGGATGTCTCCCAACCAAAGAGCCTGGAGCTGCCTGGTAAGTCAGTCTTGCATGTTTGTATGATAACTGACGTAGGTGTGGGTGTCACAGTACACCACATAATGTAGCAACACATGCCACGTATATAGCCACACAAGCTGCATACTACAGTATGCTACGTTGTGTTTGCAGACATGTGCATAGCACATGCTAACACACAGGTGCATGATGTGACATGCACAGTGCTTACCATGGCGATAGTAATGGATAATGTGTATACTGTTGTGTCGACCCTACACAGGTACGTCTGGCATGTTGCACAGACATGGGTCTGTCGCAGGTGAGACTGTTGCTAGTAATAGGCATGATACGGTGTATAGATATTCCCCATGTGTCCAGGTATGACATGCACACCTGGGTCTGCCCCAGTCACGGTATACAGGTTGCACCACCCGACACACATGCCACCCATGTACAGTAGATACAACCGTTAGTATAGACCGGCATGACACCACATAACCCATTGGTGTGATATGTGCAGTCAGCTATGCATACAATGGTGGAGGTGTTCCACAATGGCTGCATGTGTAGTATGCATCGGTATGCCTTTGCGGTATGCACACAGTACCACATAGTGAGCTGTGATCTGGCCAGAACACAGGTGTTACCACTGTGACCTATGCCCCTGCATTAGGTGCACACTTTGTGACATGGCACATGACATGTCCCATGCACGTGGAGGTCTGTCCGCAACATTGTCACACCATGACATGACCTATGCACGACATAGCAGACATCCACAATGTCTGCATAGCCTTCGGGAATGTGACACCTCAGACTAGTACAGTTGTATGTCACATGGGTCACCACAGGGCTGTGTACACGATGCCCATCACACACAATTGTCCATGAACCAGACAAACATGGCCATGGGTGATACCTACAGGCATGTTGCCACACAGTACATCTGCAGTGGGTAGTCACCGTTGCACCCTGTCCACACATAGTGGGGTCATCACTGTAGTGGACCCCCTGGACATCCGATGTGGTACACCAGACAAATGGAATGCCTGTCTGCAGCCATTAGAGGTGCCACCAATGTCTACCATATACGTGCTGTTGAACAGCAGACCTGACTTGCAGACATGGCAATGCAATGCGTCCAGGTTATGCATCACACAGAAACATACCTGTGTCCTGCTGCCGTGCAGTGGCACAGTGCCCGTACTCCCCACTGTACAGCTATGTACACAGCTCACACCAACCACACCTGCACAGACATCCTTGTTACACACGCATTCTATCTGTAGACTGTACACATAACACTGCACTGTGACATCCGTTGTGATGTGGTGCATGTGGTGGGACACCATTGTCACATGTCCACATGATACCGCACATGTTTGCGGTTTACATGACATAGTGACGCCAGCCATGTGTACTGTTCAGCCGCCCGTGGCCACACGGTGTATCATGGTGATGCATGCAAACTACCATGAATGTGTGTACTGCAAGCCTCCTAAAAGACACCTGCTTGATGTAGTGTGCACTCCAGGGCAGTATGCATACCGCCACTATTAATGTCTGGGCTGCATTCACTGGGCTGTGGTGTGGGAATGCTGCATGCCACCTGCAATATCACATGCATGATGTGTCTGCATGTGTGTGTGTCTGCGTGTGTATGTCAGCGTGTGTGTGTCCGCATGTGTGTGTGTGTGTGTGTGTGTCTGTGTGTGTGTGTCTGCGTGTGTGTGTGTGTCTGCGTGTGTGTCTGCGTGTGTGTAATGTAACCACGGGTATGTCTTTGTATTCACAGGTGCTGTAGGTGTGTTCCCCTCCTGCGGTCCATCTGATGCTAGTGTCCACAGATACTAGCGGGATGACCATGCATGAGGCACAGGCAGGGTCGTCACGGGCAGAAGCTGTGCCATTGGAGAACATCCCACCTATGTCCCCTTCATCCCCGCACACGGTTCAGATGCCGACACATACCACATCACCGTTGCCCATAGAAGAAGGACAGTCAGCGTCTGTTAGCACCGAGCAGGAATGTGTGGTGGCTGCAGAAGGTGCGGGTACACACCATGTTGCCAGTGTAATGACTGGTGAAGTGCCACACAGGCATGTGGCTGGTGCTGCTCGTAGGAGGAGCACTGCTAGACATGCACCTGCCGTACAGGGTGCAGCAGCTGGTATAATCAGATGCATGTTTCAGACTGTAATGGCGGCACAGGCACGTGCCGAACGGCAGAACCAAGAAGGGCAGAGGCTGCAGAGGGCCGCAATCTGTTCCTTAAATGGGAAAATCCAGTCATTGGCGAATGCTCAACAGCAGCTTGCCGATGTTCTGGATAGGAGATTAGGTGAGATGGTTGGGATCCTCGACCGAGGCATGGCAATCCGCGAGCGTGAGCTGTCCGTGCTGGAACACCTGGTAGGGGTGAGGCATAGGGCACGTGGGCATAGGCCAGCAACACCACCTAGTGCAGGACGACGTGTGCGTGCCACCTCTCATGCCCACTCACACAGTGCTGGTGCTACACCAACCACACTAGGACACAGCAGGCCATGTGGACGTGCCCCTGGATGGTCCCAGTGTGGACACGGTTCCAGCGGACATGTGTCATCGGAGAGTGGCCACACTATACCTCCACCCGGTAGTGCCCGTGCGACTCCAGGCAGGCACGGGTCATGTGGCCGCAAGCGGACACAGTGAGCTGTACAACCTGCACTGTACAGTCTGGGGCTGCCAAGTATACCCCGTGTAGGCATCACAGATGACTGAACTGTGTACACACATACCCACACACAGCAGACACAACTGTAGGGCTCCATCACATCCACATGCATTCTGCACAGTCATGCCCAGTAAATGCACAGGCCCTTACACACACACATGATGTCATCCACTGGTACAGCCTATGCCCCTGGCACACATATCACCCTGGGCATATGATGAAGCCTCTGCCGCAGTTAATGCGATCTACACCCATTGGTGCAACGGTTATGCAAACATATTCTGATGCACATGGTGGGCCGAGATAGTGAGAGGTGTATGTGATACCTGTGTCTGCATAGTACGCCATGTGCTGTTATGGTGCGCTTGTGTATGGCAGGTGACAGGTGCGTATGTGACGTGGGTCGTGCACTGACATCATGCAGCAGACATACCTATGTAGTGCAGGTGCAGCATTCATTGTTTTGTGTACACGGTATGCATGGCGGTTACATATGTAGCACCATGTTGGTTCAGTTAACCAGATGCCAATTATGGTGTGTACATGACATGTGCCTACTGGGAGCACTGTTATCAGTCCCCTAATGCGGTGTAGCTGGGTGGGGTACCCACAGGCGTTAACATCTGGCAATATCAGCATACCACAGGTACCCGCGAACCCGCATGCGGACCCCTACATAGGTACAACATATGAAGTGGCACACACATGTACGCCATATCAGGCTATGTGCCCTCACGGCATGACGTAATCCCCTAGCCAGAGTGTGTGTGGCTGCTAGCACCCCTCAGGATGAGGATACCAATATCCATCGGTCCTGCTGTCCCTCTGTCCAGCAGTACACAGAGATGATGCCTGGCGCATACCTAT